>NW_028175610.1:0-7500 GCF_949987555.1 Borostomias antarcticus
TCCGGCGCTGGACTCCAATTGGTCAGACGGATCCCTTTAAAGGGTCAGGGGTCATGCAGTGGCCCCGCCCCTGCCCTCGGTTCTGTGTCTGTGCCGCTCTGTGAGGTCTTTCTGAGGATCAGCCCAGCTGTGGCTAACGAGGCCACTAACAGGGTTCAGAACAGAAACATTACATTCCTCCTCATCGTATTTGCTTCATCTTAGAATAATAGTAGATTTAGTGAGTCATTCATATGCCAGGGGCGGCTGTAGCTCAGTTGGTAGAGCGGGTCGTTCAGTGATCGGAGGGTCAGTGGTTCGAATCCCAGCTCCAACTGTCCACATGTCGAAGTGTCCTTGAGCAAGACACCTAACCCCAAATTGCTCCCAATGAGCAGGTTAGTACCTTGCATGGCAGCTACCGCCATTGGTATGTGAATGTGTGTGTGAATGGGTGAATGAGAGGCCATTGTAAAGCGCTTTGAGTGCCGCTAAGGTGGAAAAGCGCTATATAAGTGCAGTCCATTTACCATTTCATATGCCAACATTTAGTTGAGGACTTGTTTTGTTTTCGGTTTGCTTGATATTGGGCCTTGAGGTCATCTTAAGTGTCTGAACTTCCCTTTAAAGGTAGGTAGGTAGGTACTGTAGGTAGGTATGTAGGTAGGTAGGTAGGTAGGTAGGTAGGTACTGTAGGTAGGTAGGTAAATGTAGTAGGAATCCACACAACAGTGAAATAAATGAAAGTACTGAAAAACAGAAACGCGAGGTCGTTTCGGCTGTGGGGTTTTCGTTTTGGCGCTGTCCTGACGTTTTCGGCGACCTTGAGAAGGTCAGCGGGCCACAGCCGCCTGGCGACGTCACCCGGACGTCCTCGTCACGGCTTGGCGCCCCGCGTGAGGCCCCGTCACCTGACTGGTCCAGACGGCCCCCTCGCTGCCCCCCTCCTCGCTCCGGCTCTGCTGGGTGGCCGTCTGCTGCCTGCTCGCCTCGCGCCGACGACCAGAGAGGATCAGGGGAAAATGGTGGCGAGGCGTTCAGAGCCTGACAGGAGTGTTTACGGAGTCCGTTCAGGGAACTCGCCGAGTTTTAACAAGAGGATCTGTCCTATAATCAAGGAACTTAGTATTCTTTTGGGAGAGGTGTCAGGGAGAGCGGGGGAGACTGGAGCAGTCCTGGTTGAGTCTTCACAGCCGGTCTATTAGAGCACAGCTCTGCTTCTGTCCAGGGACTTGGGAGGTTTCTTCTCAGAAGTCCCTGTGGAAGCTTTTTGAGGTCTCTCAAACGTTTTCCCGGAGAGTCTGGACTCTTTCCAAAGTACGTTCGGAGGTTCAGGAAGTGTTTGGTGGAGTGCTTCTGAGGACTAGCGCAGTCCTAGCTTCTTCTTCTGAGGACTAGCGCAGTCCTAGCTTCTTCTTCTGAGGACTAGCGCAGTCCTAGCGAGGATCCTAGCTTCTTCTTCTGAGGACTAGCGCAGCCCTAGGGGGGGACTTCTGGGGACTAGCGCAGTCCTAGGGGGGACATCTGGGGACTAGCGCAGTCCTAGGGGGGGACTTCTGGGGACTAGCGCAGTCCTAGGGGGGACTTCTGGGGACTAGCGTAGTCCTAGCGGGGGACTAGCGTAGTCCTAGCGGGGGACTCGCTGCGCGGTGAGGAGCACATGGTGGACGGTCGTCCCCTGATGACGGATCGTCTCAGCGAGCCGGGGCTGTTGCCAGCGTCGGATTGGGAGTTATGTGCTCAGCCGGTTTCACGTCCTGAAGCGGACATGGACGTCTCCAGGAAGAGGTGACTCGACTCTCTCCTGTCTAAACCTACAGCGCGTCAAACCCTGTATTTCAATCTCTACTGTGATCATGCGGTTAGTCAAGTAAATACAGATTCATTTTGAAAAGTGCTGTTCGAGAGCGTCGAGCCTCGGTCTAAGTCTTCCATAGGTAGATCCAAGAACTTTGTCCTTGAATGTGAATGTTATCAAGTATCTCTCTCTCTCTCTCTCTCTCTCTCTCTCTCTCTCTCTCTCTCTCTTCTTCACGGTGGTAATTAAAGCTATTCTCTGGCTCTCAGAGTGACATGCTATGCTAATGAGTAACTCCTTTGACAATACTGCCCGGGACGATATTGCCAGGCCGGTGTTTTCACATTAGCTGATTTGCGATTCACAAACAGGTTTATTTTGGTCCTGGGGAAGAGAGAGAGAGAGAGGAGGAGAGGGGGAGAGAGGGAGAGGGAGAGGGGGAGAGAGAGAGAGAGAGAGGGGGGGAGAGAGAGAGAGAGGGAGAGGGAGAGAGGCGGAACGCTGGCAAAGTGAGGATTTTCTCTAAAGTTTTGTTCCAGTTTTAAGTCTTTTAGCCAGACACCTTTCATCCCGTGTTTTAATTGCCTTCCCAGCTGCTGAAGCTGAAACGAACACGTCGTTAGTTCTGACTCACTTCCTGCCGCTTGCTAAAACATGGAATGAATGATTGAATGAATGAATGAATGAATAATTTTATTTTCGTGTCCGGCCGCCACAACACGGCCCATCCCTTACGGAATTATTTAGACACATTTTAAGAAATATAACCTGATAATAATAATAATAATAATAATAATAATACAGTCATGCTGACACAAAAAATAAGTGAGATCATGGACATTGATGGAATGTATGATAAAAAAAAAAAAAAAGATGCAAAATCTATCCATCATTACCCAGTGTCCCATGTGTAGTTTGTCTATTCTTGGAAGTGAATATTGCACTAATCAACACAACACAAATGAATACAGTGATCCCATTTCCAGAACTTACCGCTCTATATTTCTCTCTCCTCCCCTCCCTCCCTCCCTCCCTCCCTCCCTCTCCCTCCCCTCTCCCTCCACCCCCCCCCCCCTCCTCCTCCAGGACGCTGCATCAGCAGTTCGAGAGCTACAAACAGGAAGTGCGGCGCATCGGGGCGGAGACCCGCCGCCAGCAGGTCCAGCACAAGGACGACGCCCCCACCTGCGGCATCTGCCGCAAGACCAAGTTTGCGGACGGCTGCGGCCACCTCTGCTCCTACTGCCAGACCCGGTTCTGCGCCCGCTGCGGAGGACGTGTCTCCCTGCGCTCCAACAACGTGAGGAACCGCCCACCCACCCTTTCAGCATCACTTCCTGTCTGCCCTGTCTTCTTCACGTGTTTGTGACTCACTCTCCACGCTTCTCGTCTGTGTCTCCGCTTTCAAACGCTTCGTGGCGCTTTGGTTCTGTTGGTGGGGGTGGGGGGTCAAAGTGCATGAGAAGCGCCGTTTGGTTGTGGGTGTCTAACGTCGTCTTGCGCGAGCCTTCCTCAGGTCATGTGACCTGAAAGCAACGCTGTAGCTGCTTTGCAATCGCCGACGCAGTGACGGCTTCGCTCGGCCTCTCAGTGGACGCTCGCCTGGCCTGTCAGTGGACGCTCGCCTGGCCTCTCAGTGGACGCTCGCCTGGCCTCTCAGTGGACGCTCGCTTGGCCTCTCAGTGGACGCTCGCTTGGCTGTGGCGTCCACGCTGTCCAGTCTGAAACAGCCTGCTGTGTCTGTGCAGTAACCGTCATCACGCCGTAGAGGGCGCTATACATACTCACACAGTAGCTGATACCCCATAGAGGGCGCTATACTCATACAGTAGCTGATACCCCAAAGAGGGCGCTATACATACTCACACAGTAGCTGATACCCCAAAGAGGGCGCTATACATACTCATACAGTAGCTGATACCCCAGCGTAGCGTCTCTCTCAGCTCTAGAAGGCCCTGGTGAGCGGTCTCTCTCAGCTCTAGAAGGCGCTGGTGAGACGTCTCTCTCAGCTCTAGAAGGCCCTGGTGAGCGGTCTCTCTCAGCTCTAGAAGGCCCTGGTGACCTGTCTCTCTCAGCTCTAGAAGGCCCTGGTGAGATGTCTCTCTCAGCTCTAGAAGGCCCTGGTGAGATGTCTCTCTCAGCTCTAGAAGGCCCTGGTGAGACGTCTCTCTCAGCTCTAGAAGGCCCTGGTGAGACGTCTCTCTCAGCTCTAGAAGGCCCTGGTGAGACGTCTCTCTCAGCTCTAGAAGGCCCTGGTGAGCGGTCTCTCTCAGCTCTAGAAGGCGCTGGTGAGACCAGCGGGGGGGGGAAGTGAGCAGCGTGACTCCTGCCTGTTCCGCTCTCCCTGTGGGAGGGGGGTTATTTAAAGACCGGGGCCCGCTCACCCCCACCCTCCCCTCTGGGCCCAGGTCCAATCTGAGAGAGAGAGGGGGAGAGGGAGGGAGAGAGAGAGAGGGAGGGGGAGAAAGAGAGGGAGAGAGATGGAGACAAAGAGAGACAGAGAGACAGAGAGACGGAGAGACGGAGAGACGGAGAGACGGAGAGACGGAGAGAGGGAGAGGGAGAGAGAGAGAGGGAGAGAGAGAGAGAGAGAGAGAGAGAGGAAGTGAGAGAGGAAGAGAGAGAGAGAGAGAGAGAGAGAGAGAGAGAGAGAGAGAGAGAGAGAGGAAGTGAGAGAGGAAGAGAGAGAGGGAGGGAGGGAGAGGGAGAGAGATAGAGGAAGAGAGAGAGAGAGAGAGAGAGAGAGAGAGAGAGAGAGGAAGAGAGAGAGGGAGGGAGGGAGAGAGAGAGAGAGAGAGAGAGAGAGAGGGTCCCCCCCCCCCCAGGTGTCTCACCTGACACAGTGAGCTCTTCTCTCTGGTCCCGTTGCTTCCCAATCTGTCCCAGATCCACCGGGCCCAGCCGGGTCCAGAACCCACGCTGGGACCAGAACCCATGCTGAGCCCGGCCGGGACCAGAACCCACGCTGGGACCAGAACCCACACTGGGCCCGACGCAGGCAGAGGCGGAGTCCTGTCATGGCGCTGTTGTAGGGGGCGGAGTCCTGCCCTGGCGCTGCTGTAGGGGGCGGAGTTACACCTTGGGTGATGCTGATCCATCAGTTTTTTTATTTTTCTTTGAATGAATCAACCCAGAAAAGTAGAATCTATTCTGATGTTGGAGCTCATGAACAGAGAACAGAGGAGGGAGGAGAGGATGAAACAGGGAGGCTGGATTTGGTCGCCTTGGTAATTTATCACAAAGGCAGTCATGTATTTCAAGAAGAGAGACAAATTGAGTCTGAATTTATGTGTGAGTCAGTGTGTATGGGCATGTTTTGGCTGTTATGAGTGTGTGTGTGTGTGTGTGTGTGTGTGTGTGTGTGTGTGTGTGTGTGTGTGTGTGTGTGTGTGTGTGTGTGTGTGTGTGTGTGTGTGTATATGCGAGCAGTGCCTCTTCCGTCCTGTCCTGCTCTGTCTGTGTGTGTGCATGTGTGTGCATGCGTGTGTGTGTGCATGCGTGCGTGTGTGTAGTGTCCCTGCTCTGTCCTCAGAGCTCCAGCCAATCAGAATAGCAGCAGTAGAGACAGTGTGATTGGTTCATTACATGACCGTCTCTCTCCATGTCGGCCAATACAAGTTAGCGTAGCGCATGACATGTCCCTGTCAGCTCTGTTCCGATTGGCTCTTTTATCGATTTCCTTGTTTTTTTTGTCTGCCGAAATACACAAATTGGTCCGAGGGTGGTTTAGAAATACGATAAGGGCTTAGATGCCGTCAGTTTGGAGAGATAAGCTGAGAATAGATATTCTTCTCTGGCCCGATATCTCCCTGACTTCCGAACGGAGGGGGAGAGTGGTGCAGTCCCCCCCGCGCCCTGCAGGGGGCGCTACAGGGACACGCTGGCACAAACATGTCATCTCCTCCCACCTGACTTTTTTTTGTGGAAACGAAATCTCTCCCTCGCCGGTTGTCACGGTCACACTCGTGATGCTCTAGCTGCTTGTTGTATGAGGAGTGAATCCGGTTCAGATGATCCGGTTTGGACAGTGGGCGGACATGTTGTGTAATCAGTCTGTACAGGAAGTGAGGGTTGTTTTGTGTAATGTCAGGCTGCTCAACTCTCGTTTCTGTCCTTCCATTTCCTGTGGCGCATGAGTCGGCGATGCATACCCTACCGTTACCGCTTGAGTGATGATGTCACAGGTCGAGTCATGCTGAGGTCATGGCAAGGCCATGCATGTTTGCTGTCATGTGACATGTGTTTGTGTGTGTGTGTGTGTGTGTGTGTGTGTGTGTGTGTGTGTGTGTGTGTGTGTGTGTGTGTGTGTGTGTACTCCCTTTCACCCTCAGTCTCTCTGAATAGTGGTTAAGACGTTGGAATGTGTATTAACAATCGTTCACTCCATTCCTTCACTTCTGCTCTCTCTCTCTTTTTCTTTCCTTTTTTCATCATCTCATCTTCATGATTCATAAATCCTCTTTATCTGTCCCCCCTCTCTCTCTCTCTCTGTCCACTCCCCCCTCACTCTCGTTCCACACCTCCTTTCTGACGTCCCTCCCTCCCTCCCTCCCTCCCTCCCTCCCTCTCTCCCTCCCTCCCTCCTCTCTCCCTCCCTCCCTCCCCTCTCTCTCTCTCTCCTCACTGCGTCCTGGACTGCATGGCCCCAGGAGGACAAAGTGGTCAGTGTTCTCTCTCTCTGTGTTGTGGATGTCTGACATGTTCCCCTTTAAGACAAAACTCACGGCCACGTTCCAATCTGAAATCTCGCTCACTTCTCGCCGCCCCTCGTTGACTTATTAGTGGCCTAAAAGTGAGATTGATATGGAGGATATTATGCCCTAGTCTAGCCTAGAAGGCTATGAGAGGCTCATTAATTTGCCTTTAGCCTCTCTAGACTACAAAGACCTAAAGCAAAAAAAAAGATCAACAAAGGCGGCTAGGGAGGCGGAGAGCTATCAGATTGGAACGTGGCCAAGGTGTACAAATCCTCATGGATAAATGGTTTAACAGAACAGGAGTCCCTGACAATTCATGCTAGCTTTTTGTGAACTCAAAGTCTAACCTTCCTCATTAAACTTCCCAGAGCAAATATCTGTTGTGGACTTTGGCGAGTTATATTATCTTGAGCAGTCGGCTTTTTGAATAATGACTAATTGTGCGTCCGTTGTCTGTCTCCTCCCCCTGCAAAGTGTCTCATAGTGAAGGACAGGGTAAGGCCTGCTGGGTAATGGGGTTTCTGCATGGGTCACAAATGTAGTTCTTTTCACTATTGTAGCTGTTTTCACTATTATCGAGTTCCTAAGCGGAAGAAAGCGTTGTCCCAGGGACCTTATTTTGGAAAAGAAATATGTACGATAGTCAAGGGTGAGAGACAAATCATTTATTGATCGTTTGAATTGTGCCATGATCACACGCATATGTTTATCAATGTAAAACATAACTCGTGTGTGTTCATGGCACAATTCAAACAGGATCAAAACATTATTTGTCTCTCACTGTTGACTACTCATCATATTTTTTCCGATTTAAAGTCCCATGTTTTTTTTTTTCACTTCCTGCTTCCGCTTAGGCTCTCTATAGTTATTTTCACTATCATAGTTCTTTTCACTATCAAAGTTATTTTCACTAATGTAGTTCTTTTCACTATCATAGTTATTTTCACTATCATAGTTCTTTTCACTAATGTAGTTATTTTCACTATCATAGTTCTTTTCACTATCATAGTTCTTTTCACTATCATA
>NW_028175610.1:15000-21764 GCF_949987555.1 Borostomias antarcticus
GGATTATTAACGGCCGTTAATCCGCCGCCTCGCCTCCTCGCGCGTCTCTGGGCGGGAGCGCCTCGCGCGTCTCTGGGCGGGAGCGCCTCGCGCGTCTCTGGGCGGGAGCGCCTCGCGCGTCTCTGGGCGGGAGCGCAGCGCAGCGCGAGCGCGGGGTATCGCAGGGCGCGTGCTCGACAGCTGCATGCGGGCCGCGCGCGCATTTGATTTACTTTAGATTAGTGTGGACTCGCGCCAACCGGGATTCAATCAGGCCAGCGGCGCGCGCCGGCGCGAGGGATGTCCAACCGAGCCGTGAAAAAGCAGGGTCGCTCCAAAGCTTCCCGCGGTCCCACGGGGTTCTGGGTTGTTTTAACCTGCGGTAACGGAGGCTTCCTCCCGTGGAATATACTTGGGGCGTCAGTAGTCACTTTACCCTTATTTTGGATCTATTCTGTAGCAGCAAACCGTGGGATTTGAACCCATAGAGATTCTGTTCCTACATTCTGTTGCGCGCGGCGGAGGGAGGTAGTAACGTTCCGTAGCCATGGCAACATGTGAGTATATGACACCTGTGAAGGTCACCAGGGTTAGTTTAGAGGACATACTGGACTCTCACTGGGACATACTGGACTCTCACTGGGACATACTGGACTCTCACTGGGACATACTGGACTCTCACTGGGACATACTGCACTCTCACTGGGACATACTGCACTCTCACTGGGACATACTGGACTCTCACTGGGACATACTGCACTCTCACTGGGACATACTGGACTCTCACTGGGACATACTGCACTCTCACTGGGACATACTGCACTCTCACTGGGACATACTGGACTCTCACTGGGACATACTGCACTCTCACTGGGACATACTGGACTCTCACTGGGACATACTGGACTCTCACTGGGACATACTGGACTCTCACTGGGACATACTGCACTCTCACTGGGACATACTGGACTCTCACTGGCTTTATAGGACATACTGGACTCTCACTGGCTTTATAGGACATACTGGACTCTCACTGGCTTTATAGGACATACTGGACTCTCACTGGCTTTATAGGACATACTGGACTCTCACTGGCTTTATAGGACATACTGGACTCTCACTGGGACATACTGGACTCTCACTGGCCTTGCCTACTGTAGTCTGACTGACTGACTGTCTCCTACTGTAGTCTGACTGACTGTCTCCATCAACACATCTACCACCGTGTCCTCATATTGGACGATGCGTGTTGGATATGTGATGGATATGTCCTCCCTACCCTTTATACTAATACCCTACTATAGGCCTACTAATAGGCTCCTGTACTATAGAATAGGCTCCTATAGCCTGCTGTAGGCTTCCTCTGTTGGAACACAACCTCAAATTATTTTATATAATAAAATAACTACTCTATAACTACCTTGTAGGCTAGAAGCCGTAGGCTATACCTTAAACCAACATTTGGTGACAAAATGGTGATTGCAATATTGATAACATCTGTGCAACAGTAGGCATAGAAATAGGCTAGCTAGTATGCTCAGCTGTTTGATTAGCAAACTAGGTCCAGCAGTTTTCTACAATTAGAGGCCATTTGGGAAATGGAAAGGCTTAGCTTCCATAGAGAATACGCATAGCCAACAGGCCTATGGTGAAATGGTGCAGGACTATCTTCCTCCATATCTGTCTGCCTCTGGTGTTTTAATATTTAATCACCAGTAAGCTGTGTGAGGTACATGGCCTAGTGAGGTAGCCTATTTTAGGCAACCTCGTTCACCATTCCCATAGATGAGCATCACCATGGCGGGAGAGAGGCGGTCTATAATAAGAACAGGAGGCGGTGCCAAGTGGTTGTGCTTCCCTCGTTTCCTCATGAAGATATTCTCTCTGTGCCTGTCTGTTTGTCACTGACAGAGATCCAATACTGCTTCTACAGGAGTTGCATGTGGAGTAGCCCAGATGGCAAGCGGATCTGGGCCATATACAGGCCAGATCTGGCCCTTGTGGCTAAAGTTATGGCCCAGAATCATTACACATCCGCTTGCTATCTGGGCTAGACCTAAAGTCAATTCCCCCGTTCTGTAGATCACAAAACGATTGGTTAAAGCTTCAGTGTGACATGGATAGGCTTAATCATGACTAGGCCTATTTGCATTTCTGCACATCAACTGTGATCCTCAGCCTCTGTTTAACTAAAATTATTCTATTGTTCTATTATTCTATTTTATTCTATTGTATAATACAGCTGTATCCCAGGCTCATAGTAGTCATTTAACCCGTTCCTCTCCTCCCCTCCAGGTGATGTGGGTGTGCAACTTGTGCCGTAAGCAGCAGGAGATCCTCACCAAATCAGGGGAATGGTTTTCGGGGCCGGGCGTGGGCTCCGGGCCGAACCACCCAGCCGGGGGCGGTGACTCGGCGCCAGACAGGAAGCTCCACCGCTCCAGGTCCCAGGCCCCGCCCTCCAGCGCCGACGCGGGGCCACCGGACGGGCCGCAGACGCCGGCCGGGGTCGTCGGGAAGGGAACGGACGCCATGCCTGCCTCGCGGGCGCGGAGCGAACCGCCACGAGACAGGTAGGACGCTGTTCACCGACACGCTCGCAAACACGCGGGCGGTCGCGCGTGCACACGCATGCATCGAAGACACGTGCACATTCATGCAGACACCCACATGCACATAAACACACATACTCCATCAGCGATCCTCTGCTGCTACCCCGGTACAGAGCGATGGCGGCTCCATTATTTGTGTAACTCGTCCACAAACACGTCATTGTTTGCTCTAGATTTTGACCGGAATTAAAAATCCGCTCTCATGGAGAGACCCATTTTCCATTCGCTGTATTTTTTTTAATCCCTTAGAGGAGTCCTAGCTTAGGTCGAGCGGGAGGCTAGCTATCACAGTACTGTACCAGCCGCTGGTCAGGAAGTGGACCCACTCCTCCGTTTAACCTCGGCGCCACTGTAGACGTGCTTCCGTTGTAAACCAGAAATGTGCGTTGAACAAAACACACTCAGCCTGATCTGACTAGCTAAAGTGTGTCATATGGAGTATGGTGTTGATGTACATATGGTGTTGTAGTACATAATAGACTGTTCCTATTCAGGCGGCAAGTCCCGCCCCCACCAGTTACTGTTGCTATGTCCCACAAGCTGTGTCCCAAAAGGTTTGCAGCACGTTGTCAAAATCTCCTCTGAACAGCTACCAGATGATTCTCTCCGAGGTTTCCTGACAATGTTGCTGTGTGTTATTTGCCAAATGCCACTAAGCAAGTTCTACAGAAAGGCCTGAACTATTTTACCCAAGGATATATCCATGACATTGGGATTTTGAATGGAGCAGGTGGCAATATCAGAGTTGATGCTACAGTAGGTGTTGGTGATATACAGTATGAGGAAGGCACAAACACCACACAAACTCCAGATGGAAATTCAACAAGACAAAATGGTGGAGTCTCACTGTACATGGTGAGCCATCCATTATTAGAATGGTTAGAGTGATGTGGTTAAAATGAAGAATGATCTGCTATTTACTAGCTACGGGCTAATTAGCAGCTGTACATCAAGCACCTAACATGTAACACCTAAGTGCAGAACTTTTTACTCAAAGTAGGTTAGCTAGCTACTGCAGCAGGCATGACATTGAAGAGAAAGTCAAAGTGGGTCACAGCTAAGGCAGGTGACTGTTCCTCCTGTTAGCTCAGTTGTTACATCAACCGGACAACTTCCAATTCATAATTTCCAAGGCTGTTGAATGTAATTGGCTATATATTGTTTTCAGCTGATGAACTGATGGAAATGTTTAGGTAACTGTTTTGGCAACGTTATAGCTACGATATTTTTTTTCTGATTATATCCTAGCCAACTGCTGTGGAGGAGGCAGACACGTTGAGCTGGTTAGGTAATGTTCGGCTAGACATCATGCCTTCTGTTTACCTCAGATGTAACAGAATAAGGTTACATAAACAGTTGGTAGCCTACTGAAGCATATTTTTTTGTTTTGTGCTTGTTGATGTTCACAGTCAGCTGTGTGTGGGGCCTTCCTCAAGCCTTAACCCACATTAAACACTTTTCCAACCTACAGGCGAGCTCCCTGTAGTCTCTCAGGAAATCTCTCGTCAGCACGCTCCCCAAGCGCATCTAAGGACCATTTTCTTCAAACGTCTAATCTTCAGTATGAACACAAAATGCGGGACAAGCTTTGTTTGTGGGACAACATGGCGGCACTATCGCAAGGGGCGCGGTCCTAAGAAATCAAGCAACCTTATTGGTTATTATTCTCTGCGTGATTGACATGTCGGAAAGGTGTATTGTACCATGACAACCATTGTTACCTCAGTGCTCGTTACAGTAATGTCTCTCTCCCCTTCCTCCCCAGGAAGAGGCCTGTGTCCCTGCATGAGCAGAACGGCAAGGCGCTGGGCGTGGGGCGTGGCGGCGGCGTCCGGAGGCCCCCGGGGAAACCGCCCTCCCAGGACGAGTACCCCGCCCCCGGGGAGCGGCGCGACGGCCGGCGCCTGGAGAAGATCCGCTCGCAGGAGTACCAGGAAGGAGAGGGGGAGGCCGCCGCCCCCGACTCCCACCAGAGACGCCAGGAGGAGGAGGAGGAGGAGCGGAAGCGTCGCGAGCGCCAGCGGCGGGAGGAGGAGTTCCAGACGCGTTACCGCAGCGACCCCAACCTGGCGCGCTACCCGGTGAAGCCGCAGAAGGAGGAGCAGGAGATGCGCATGCACGCCAAGGTGTCGAAAGTGCGCCACGAGCGGCGCCACAGCGACAACGCCATCAACGAGGTGGGATTGGAGGGAGGAGGAGGAGGAGGAGCGGGGGGAGGAGGGGGAGGAGGGGGAGGAGACGTGCCTGAGAACCGTCTGGGGAGGAGGGGTGTCTGCGCTGACGCCGAGCGCAAGGAGCACCAGCGTGCCTACACCATGGACAGGACCGTGGGGCTCGGAGGAGGAGGAGGAGGGGGGAGTCAGACGGTCGGCAACCCACGGATGTTGCCCCACCCTGGGGGACCCGTGGCCCCGGACTGGGGGCCCAACAAGGGCCGCCTGGAGCCCGTCTCGGCGCGTCGGGACAAGGGCGGCAGCGGAGAGAGCCTCCTGAGGAAGGACTCGCAGAGCTCGGACCAGTCGGAGTCGCTGCGCCCGCCCCCGCCGCGGCCCTACAAGAGCAAGCGCGGCGTGAACAAGCGCCAGATGTCCATCAGCAGCTCGGAGGAGGAGGGGGGCTCCACGCCGGAGTACACCAGCTGTGAGGACGTGGACATGGAGAGCGTCAGCGAGAAAGGTCGGTAATACCGCTAAAAAACATCCGGAGGGTTCTTCGGCCGCCTACTCGTAGCTCATTGGTCGACCTCATGGTCGCTATTCCTGCTCACAGCTGGCTCTTCTCACCGTTCTATTTCTCACTCCTAGTTCTGCGCTTGCCAAGATTTAACATCTTAGATTTGGAAATATGAGATTAATTATCTTGTTTTAAAAGTTATTTACTAGTTTCTATCTTTTTATTTCTAGACTCGATCCAGCTTATTTTAAGATTTCTTATCAAGTAAAATTACATTTCTCCTCAAATTCAGTATTTATTTCTTGTATTTTAACTAATGTTTTTTGCAGTGAAGGTACCAAAAAAATGCATGTTGTGGCTCTGGACAGGCTAACCACCCCTGACTCGCTGTCCCATGGTTCATAGCAGCCTTCCTCATGCGTAGCTACTGCCCCTGCTCTGGTGATGACGAGAGGAGGCGATTGCTTGTAATCCTTGTGGGTCCGCCCCACCTGTCAGCTGTATCGTAATCAAAACAAACCCATTTTCCCAGAAGTATGTCCCATGTAAACCTGCAGGTTATTGCAAAGCCCACGATTGGGCAGTGCTGTCACATCTAAGCTTATAAATGGTACATAGGCTACACAGGAAATCAATTTCCACGTCTGCCAAGTTCCAGCTGGCCCAGCACTAGCACCCTGCTGTCCAATCAGTGGGCTCCTGTGAGATCCTAAATACACTGTTTCAAGGACATATGGTAGAACAAGAAATATCTACATACGTGTGGTTTATATAACATTTTATATCTATGGTCTTTCTAGCCGTAGGCCTCAAAATAGGAAATCACTCTGTCCCTTTCCCCTATCCAGTGCTGCCTGCGCACCTCCCTGTTAGCTCAACCCTGTTGCTCCTGCAGCGCCTCCCTGTTAGCTCAACCCTGTTGCTCCCGGGACGCCTCCCTGTTAGCTCAACCCTGTTAGCTCAACCCTGTTGCTCCTGGGACGCCTCCCTGTTAGCTCAACCCTGTTGCTCCTGCAGCGCCTCCCTGTTAGCTCAACCCTGTTGCTCCCGGGACGCCTCCCTGTTAGCTCAACCCTGTTAGCTCAACCCTGTTGCTCCTGCAGCGCCTCCCTGTTAGCTCAACCCTGTTAGCTCAACCCTGTTGCTCCCGGGACGCCTCCCTGTTAGCTCAACCCTGTTAGCTCAACCCTGTTAGCTCAACCCTGTTGCTCCTGCAGCACCTCCCTGTTAGCTCAACCCTGTTGCTCCTGGGAGGCCTCCCTGTTAGCTCAACCCTGTTAGCTCAACCCTGTTGCTCCTGCAGCGCCTCCCTGTTAGCTCAACCCTGTTGCTCCTGCAGCGCCTCCCTGTTAGCTCAACCCTGTTAGCTCAACCCTGTTAGCTCAACCCTGTTGCTCCTGCAGCGCCTCCTGTTAGCTCAACCCTGTTGCTCCTGCAGCGCCTCCCTGTTAGCTCAACCCTGTTGCTCCTGCAGCGCCTCCCTGTTAGCTCAACCCTGTT
>NW_028175610.1:31964-36964 GCF_949987555.1 Borostomias antarcticus
CTCCCTCCCTCCCTCCCCTCCCTCACTCACTCACTCACTCACTCCCTCACTCCCTCACTCCCTCACTCCCTCACTCCCTCTGATTTCCGCTGTCATTTCATGTCTGGCCTATTATCTTTCTCCGCTTGACACCTTTGAGGGAAACCAACCAATCGGAGCGAGTCTTTCTCACCCTCCTTCTACTGTAAATAAACTCTAACAACCGAATCAATTCCACTGTTCCTTTAAATAGATCCTTCATTTCATAAAGTCGTGCCCAGTCTGTTAAAAGGGCCCAGTCTGCTCCTCCAACACATTCAGAGTGTGTTCAAACAGTCAAACGCCACAATATTATACAGCTGACCTGAATCTGAGATCTGCCGGCCTAAATCAAACTCCCCAAATAAAAAAGCAGGCGTCCCAGGAGCAACAGGGTTGAGCTAACAGGGTTGAGCTAACAGGGAGGCGTCCTGGGAGCAACAGGGTTGAGCTAACAGGGAGGCGCTGCAGGAGCAACAGGGTTGAGCTAACAGGGAGGCGCTGCAGGAGCAACAGGGTTGAGCTAACAGGGAGGTGCTGCAGGAGCAACAGGGTTGAGCTAACAGGGAGGTGCTGCAGGAGCAACAGGGTTGAGCTAACAGGGTTGAGCTAACAGGGTTGAGCTAACAGGGAGGTGCGCAGGCAGCACTGGATAGGGGAAAGGGACAGAGTGATTTCCTATTTTGAGGCCTACGGCTAGAAAGACCATAGATATAAAATGTTATAGAAACCACACGTATGTAGATATTTCTTGTTCTACCATATGTCCTTGAAAGTGTATTTAGGATCTCACAGGAGCCCACTGATTGGACAGCAGGGTGCTAGTGCTGGGCCAGCTGGAACTTGGCAGACGTGGAAATTGATTTCCTGTGTAGCCTATGTACCATTTATAAGCTTAGATGTGACAGCACTGCCCAATCGTGGGCTTTGCAATAACCTGCAGGTTTACATGGGACATACTTCTGGGAAAATGGGTTTGTTTTGATTACGATACAGTTGACAGGTGGGGGCGGACCCACAAGGATTACAAGCAATCGCCTACTCTCGTCATCACCAGAGCAGGGGCAGTAGCTACGCATGAGGAAGGCTGCTATGAACCATGGGACAGCGAGTCAGGGGTGGTTAGCCTGTCCAGAGCCACAACATGCATTTTTTTGGTACCTTCACTGCAAAAAACATTAGTTAAAATACAAGAAATAAATACTGAATTTGAGGAGAAATGTAATTTTACTTGATAAGAAATCTTAAAATAAGGTGGATCGAGTCTAGAAATAAGATAGAAACTAGTAAATAACTTTTAAAACAAGATAATTAATCTCATATTTCCAAATCTAAGATGTTAAATCTTGGCAAGCGCAGAACTAGGAGTGAGAAATAGAACGATGAGAAGAGCCAGCTGTGAGCAGGAATAGCGACCATGAGGTCGACCAATGAGCTACGAGTAGGCGGCCGAAGAACCCTCCGGATGTTACATGTTTTTTAGCGGTATTACCGACCTTTCTCGCTGACGCTCTCCATGTCCACGTCCTCACAGCTGGTGTACTCCGGCGTGGAGCCCCCCTCCTCCTCCGAGCTGCTGATGGACATCTGGCGCTTGTTCACGCCGCGCTTGCTCTTGTAGGGCCGCGGCGGGGGCGGGCGCAGCGACTCCGACTGGTCCGAGCTCTGCGAGTCCTTCCTCAGGAGGCTCTCCCCGCTGCCGCCCTTGTCCCGACGCGCCGAGACGGGCTCCAGACGGCCCTTGTTGGGCCCCCAGTCCGGGGGCACGGGTCCCCCAGGGTGGGGCAACATCCGTGGGTTGCCGACTGTCTGACTCCCCCCTCCTCCTCCTCCTCCTCCTCCTCCTCCTCCTCCTCCGAGCCCCACGGTCCTGTCCATGGTGTAGGCACGCTGGTGCTCCTTGCGCTCGGCGTCAACGCAGACACCCCTCCTCCCTAGGCGGTTCTCAGGCACGTCTCCTCCCCCTCCTCCCCCTCCTCCCCCCGCTCCTCCTCCTCCTCCTCCTTCCAATCCCACCTCGTTGATGGCGTTGTCGCTGTGGCGCCGCTCGTGGCGCACTTTCGACACCTTGGCGTGCATGCGCATCTCCTGCTCCTCCTTCTGCGGCTTCACCGGGTAGCGCGCCAGGTTGGGGTCGCTGCGGTAACGCGTCTGGAACTCCTCCTCCCGCCGCTGGCGCTCGCGACGCTTCCGCTCCTCCTCCTCCTCCTCCTGGCGTCTCTGGTGGGAGTCGGGGGCGGCGGCCTCCCCCTCTCCTTCCTGGTACTCCTGCGAGCGGATCTTCTCCAGGCGCCGGCCGTCGCGCCGCTCCCCGGGGGTGGGGTACTCGTCCTGGGAGGGGGGCTTCCCCGGGGGCCTCCGGGCGCCGCCGCCACGCCCCACGCCCAGCGCCTTGCCGTTCTGCTCATGCAGGGACACAGGCCTCTTCCTGGGGAGGAAGGGGAGAGAGGCATTACTGTAACGAGCACTGAGGTAACAATGGTTGTCACAGTACAATAGACCTGTCAATCACACAGAGAATAATAACCAATAAGGTTGCTTGATTTCTTAGGACCGCGCCCCTTGCGATAGTGCCGCCATGTTGTCCCACAAACAAAGCTTGTCCCGCATTTTGTGTTCATACTGAAGATTAGACGTTTGAAGGAAATGGTCCTTAGATGCGCTTGGGGAATGTTCAAAGCTGACGAGAGATATCCTGAGAGACTACAGGGAGCTCGCTTGTAGGTTGGATTGTGTTTAATGTGGGTTAAGGCTTGAGGAAGGCCCCACACACCGCTGACTGGGAGCAACACCAACAAGCACAAAACGAAAAAATATGCTTCAGTAGGCTACCAACTGTTTATGTAACCTTATTCTGTTACATCTGAGGTAAACAGAAGGCATGATGTCTAGCCGAACATTACCTAACCAGCTAAACGTGTCTGCCTCCTCCACCACAGTTGGCTAGGATATAATCAGAAAAAAACATCGTAGCTATAACGTTGCCAAAACAGTTACCTAAACATTTCCATCAGTTCATCAGCTGAAAACAATATATAGCCACTTACATTCAACAGCCGTGGAAATTATGAATTGGAAGTTGTCTGGTTGATGTAACTGAGCTAGCGTTAGCTAGCGGGAACAGTCACCTGCCTTAGCTGTGACCCACTTTGACTTCCTCTTCAATGTCATGCCTGCTGCGGTAGCTAGCTAACCTACTTTGAGTAAAAAGTTCTGCACTGAGGTGTTACACGTTAGGTGCTTGATGTACAGCTGCTAATGAGCCCATAGCTAGTAAATATCAGATCATTCTTCATTTTAACCACATCACTCTAACCATTCTAATAATGGATGGCTCACCATGTACAGTGACACTCCACCATTTTGTCTTGTTGAATTTCCATCTGGAGTTTGTGTGGTGTTTGTGCCTTCCTCATACTGTATCAACACCTACTGTAGCCTCAACTCTGATATTGTCACCTGCTCCATTCAAAATCCCAATGTCATGGATATATCCTTGGGTAAAATAGTTCAGGCCTTTCTCTAGAACTTTCTTAGTGGCATTTGGCAAATAACACACAGCAATATTGTCAGGAATCCTCGGAGAGAATCATCTGGTAGCTGTTCAGAGGAGATTTTAACAACGTGCTGCAAACCTTTTGGGACACAGCTTGTGGGACATAGCAACAGTAACTGGGGGGGGCGGGACTTGCCGTCTGAATAGGAAAAGTCTATTATGTACTGCAACACCATATGTACATCAGCACCATACTCCATATGACACACTTCTATCTAGTCAGATCAGGCTCGTGTGTTTTGTTCAACGCACATTTCTGGTTTAAAACGGAAGCACGTCTACAATGGCGCAGAGGTTGAACGGAGGAGTGGGTCCACTTCCTGACCAGCGGCTGGCCAGTACAGTACTGTGATAGCTAGCCTCCCGCTTGACCTAAGCTAGGACTCCTCTAAGGGATTAAAAAAAATACAGCGAATGGAAAATGGGTCTCTCCATGAGAGCGGATTTTTAATTCCGGTCAAAATCTAGAGCAAACAATGACGTGTTTGTGGGCGAGTTACACAAATAATGGAGCCGCCATCGCTCTGTACCGGGGTAGCAGCAGAGGATCGCTGATGGAGTATGTGTGTTTATGTGCATGTGGGTGTCTGCATAAATGTGCACGTGTCTTCGATGCATGCGTGTGCACGTGCGACCGCCCGCGTGTTTGCGAGCGTGTCGGTGAACAGCGTCCTACCTGTCTCGTGGCGGTTCGCTCCGCGCCCGCGAGGCAGGCATGGCGTCCGTTCCCTTCCCGACGACCCCGGCCGGCGTCTGCGGCCCGTCCGGTGGCCCCGCGTCGGCGCTGGTGGGCGGGGCCTGGGACCTGGAGCGGTGGAGCTTCCTGTCTGGCGCCGAGTCACCGCCCCCGGCTGGGTGGTTCGGCCCGGAGCCCACGCCCGGCCCCGAAAACCATTCCCCTGATTTGGTGAGGATCTCCTGCTGCTTACGGCACAAGTTGCACACCCACATCACCTGCAGGGGAGGAGAGGAAAGGGTTGAATTACTACTATGAGCCTGGGATACAGATGTATTATACAATAGAATAAAATAGAATAATAGAACAATAGAATAATTTTAGTTAAACAGAGGCTGAGGATCACAGTTGATGTGCAGAAATGCAAATAGGCCTAGTCATGATTAAGCCTATCCATGTCACACTGAAGCTTTAACCAATCGTTTTGTGATCTACAGAACGGGGGAATTGACTTTAGGTCTAGCCCAGATAGCAAGCGGATGTGTAATGATTCTGGGCCATATATGGGCCGGAACTAAGCCACAAGGGCCAGATCTGGCCTGTATATGGCCCAGATCCGCTTGCTATCTGGGCTACTCCACATGCAACTCCTGTAGAAGCAGTATTGGATCTCTGTCAGTGACAAACAGACAGGCACAGAGAGAATATCTTCATGAGGAAACGAGGGAAGCACAACCACTTGTTCTTATT
>NW_028175609.1:0-17476 GCF_949987555.1 Borostomias antarcticus
AACCCTAACCCTAACCCTAACCCTAACCCTAACCCTAACCCTAACCCTAACCCTAACCCTAACCCTAACCCTAACCCTAACCCTAACCCTAACCCTAACCCTAACCCTAACCCTAACCCTAACCCTAACCCTAACCCTAACCCTAACCCTAACCCTAACCCTAACTAACCCTAACCCTAACCCTAACCCTAACCCTAACCCTAACCCTAACCCTAACCCTAACCCTAACCCTAACCCTAACCCTAACCCTAACCCTAACCCTAACCCTAACCCTAACCCTAACCCTAACCCTAACCCTAACCCTAACCCTAACCCTAACCCTAACCCTAACCCTAACCCTAACCCTAACCCTAACCCTAACCCTAACCCTAACCCTAACCCTAACCCTAACCCTAACCCTAACCCTAACCCTAACCCTAACCCTAACCCTAACCCTAACCCTAACCCTAACCCTAACCCTAACCCTAACCCTAACCCTAACCCTAACCCTAACCCTAACCCTAACCCTAACCCTAACCCTAACCCTAACCCTAACCCTAACCCTAACCCTAACCCTAACCCTAACCCTAACCCTAACCCTAACCCTAACCCTAACCCTAACCCTAACCCTAACCCTAACCCTAACCCTAACCCTAACCCTAACCCTAACCCTAACCCTAACCCTAACCCTAACCCTAACCCTAACCCTAACCCTAACCCTAACCCTAACCCTAACCCTAACCCTAACCCTAACCCTAACCCTAACCCTAACCCTAACCCTAACCCTAACCCTAACCCTAACCCTAACCCTAACCCTAACCCTAACCCTAACCCTAACCCTAACCCTAACCCTAACCCTAACCCTAACCCTAACCCTAACCCTAACCCTAACCCTAACCCTAACCCTAACCCTAACCCTAACCCTAACCCTAACCCTAACCCTAACCCTAACCCTAACCCTAACCCTAACCCTAACCCTAACCCTAACCCTAACCCTAACCCTAACCCTAACCCTAACCCTAACCCTAACCCTAACCCTAACCCTAACCCTAACCCTAACCCTAACCCTAACCCTAACCCTAACCCTAACCCTAACCCTAACCCTAACCCTAACCCTAACCCTAACCCTAACCCTAACCCTAACCCTAACCCTAACCCTAACCCTAACCCTAACCCTAACCCTAACCCTAACCCTAACCCTAACCCTAACCCTAACCCTAACCCTAACCCTAACCCTAACCCTAACCCTAACCCTAACCCTAACCCTAACCCTAACCCTAACCCTAACCCTAACCCTAACCCTAACCCTAACCCTAACCCTAACCCTAACCCTAACCCTAACCCTAACCCTAACCCTAACCCTAACCCTAACCCTAACCCTAACCCTAACCCTAACCCTAACCCTAACCCTAACCCTAACCCTAACCCTAACCCTAACCCTAACCCTAACCCTAACCCTAACCCTAACCCTAACCCTAACCCTAACCCTAACCCTAACCCTAACCCTAACCCTAACCCTAACCCTAACCCTAACCCTAACCCTAACCCTAACCCTAACCCTAACCCTAACCCTAACCCTAACCCTAACCCTAACCCTAACCCTAACCCTAACCCTAACCCTAACCCTAACCCTAACCCTAACCCTAACCCTAACCCTAACCCTAACCCTAACCCTAACCCTAACCCTAACCCTAACCCTAACCCTAACCCTAACCCTAACCCTAACCCTAACCCTAACCCTAACCCTAACCCTAACCCTAACCCTAACCCTAACCCTAACCCTAACCCTAACCCTAACCCTAACCCTAACCCTAACCCTAACCCTAACCCTAACCCTAACCCTAACCCTAACCCTAACCCTAACCCTAACCCTAACCCTAACCCTAACCCTAACCCTAACCCTAACCCTAACCCTAACCCTAACCCTAACCCTAACCCTAACCCTAACCCTAACCCTAACCCTAACCCTAACCCTAACCCTAACCCTAACCCTAACCCTAACCCTAACCCTAACCCTAACCCTAACCCTAACCCTAACCCTAACCCTAACCCTAACCCTAACCCTAACCCTAACCCTAACCCTAACCCTAACCCTAACCCTAACCCTAACCCTAACCCTAACCCTAACCCTAACCCTAACCCTAACCCTAACCCTAACCCTAACCCTAACCCTAACCCTAACCCTAACCCTAACCCTAACCCTAACCCTAACCCTAACCCTAACCCTAACCCTAACCCTAACCCTAACCCTAACCCTAACCCTAACCCTAACCCTAACCCTAACCCTAACCCTAACCCTAACCCTAACCCTAACCCTAACCCTAACCCTAACCCTAACCCTAACCCTAACCCTAACCCTAACCCTAACCCTAACCCTAACCCTAACCCTAACCCTAACCCTAACCCTAACCCTAACCCTAACCCTAACCCTAACCCTAACCCTAACCCTAACCCTAACCCTAACCCTAACCCTAACCCTAACCCTAACCCTAACCCTAACCCTAACCCTAACCCTAACCCTAACCCTAACCCTAACCCTAACCCTAACCCTAACCCTAACCCTAACCCTAACCCTAACCCTAACCCTAACCCTAACCCTAACCCTAACCCTAACCCTAACCCTAACCCTAACCCTAACCCTAACCCTAACCCTAACCCTAACCCTAACCCTAACCCTAACCCTAACCCTAACCCTAACCCTAACCCTAACCCTAACCCTAACCCTAACCCTAACCCTAACCCTAACCCTAACCCTAACCCTAACCCTAACCCTAACCCTAACCCTAACCCTAACCCTAACCCTAACCCTAACCCTAACCCTAACCCTAACCCTAACCCTAACCCTAACCCTAACCCTAACCCTAACCCTAACCCTAACCCTAACCCTAACCCTAACCCTAACCCTAACCCTAACCCTAACCCTAACCCTAACCCTAACCCTAACCCTAACCCTAACCCTAACCCTAACCCTAACCCTAACCCTAACCCTAACCCTAACCCTAACCCTAACCCTAACCCTAACCCTAACCCTAACCCTAACCCTAACCCTAACCCTAACCCTAACCCTAACCCTAACCCTAACCCTAACCCTAACCCTAACCCTAACCCTAACCCTAACCCTAACCCTAACCCTAACCCTAACCCTAACCCTAACCCTAACCCTAACCCTAACCCTAACCCTAACCCTAACCCTAACCCTAACCCTAACCCTAACCCTAACCCTAACCCTAACCCTAACCCTAACCCTAACCCTAACCCTAACCCTAACCCTAACCCTAACCCTAACCCTAACCCTAACCCTAACCCTAACCCTAACCCTAACCCTAACCCTAACCCTAACCCTAACCCTAACCCTAACCCTAACCCTAACCCTAACCCTAACCCTAACCCTAACCCTAACCCTAACCCTAACCCTAACCCTAACCCTAACCCTAACCCTAACCCTAACCCTAACCCTAACCCTAACCCTAACCCTAACCCTAACCCTAACCCTAACCCTAACCCTAACCCTAACCCTAACCCTAACCCTAACCCTAACCCTAACCCTAACCCTAACCCTAACCCTAACCCTAACCCTAACCCTAACCCTAACCCTAACCCTAACCCTAACCCTAACCCTAACCCTAACCCTAACCCTAACCCTAACCCTAACCCTAACCCTAACCCTAACCCTAACCCTAACCCTAACCCTAACCCTAACCCTAACCCTAACCCTAACCCTAACCCTAACCCTAACCCTAACCCTAACCCTAACCCTAACCCTAACCCTAACCCTAACCCTAACCCTAACCCTAACCCTAACCCTAACCCTAACCCTAACCCTAACCCTAACCCTAACCCTAACCCTAACCCTAACCCTAACCCTAACCCTAACCCTAACCCTAACCCTAACCCTAACCCTAACCCTAACCCTAACCCTAACCCTAACCCTAACCCTAACCCTAACCCTAACCCTAACCCTAACCCTAACCCTAACCCTAACCCTAACCCTAACCCTAACCCTAACCCTAACCCTAACCCTAACCCTAACCCTAACCCTAACCCTAACCCTAACCCTAACCCTAACCCTAACCCTAACCCTAACCCTAACCCTAACCCTAACCCTAACCCTAACCCTAACCCTAACCCTAACCCTAACCCTAACCCTAACCCTAACCCTAACCCTAACCCTAACCCTAACCCTAACCCTAACCCTAACCCTAACCCTAACCCTAACCCTAACCCTAACCCTAACCCTAACCCTAACCCTAACCCTAACCCTAACCCTAACCCTAACCCTAACCCTAACCCTAACCCTAACCCTAACCCTAACCCTAACCCTAACCCTAACCCTAACCCTAACCCTAACCCTAACCCTAACCCTAACCCTAACCCTAACCCTAACCCTAACCCTAACCCTAACCCTAACCCTAACCCTAACCCTAACCCTAACCCTAACCCTAACCCTAACCCTAACCCTAACCCTAACCCTAACCCTAACCCTAACCCTAACCCTAACCCTAACCCTAACCCTAACCCTAACCCTAACCCTAACCCTAACCCTAACCCTAACCCTAACCCTAACCCTAACCCTAACCCTAACCCTAACCCTAACCCTAACCCTAACCCTAACCCTAACCCTAACCCTAACCCTAACCCTAACCCTAACCCTAACCCTAACCCTAACCCTAACCCTAACCCTAACCCTAACCCTAACCCTAACCCTAACCCTAACCCTAACCCTAACCCTAACCCTAACCCTAACCCTAACCCTAACCCTAACCCTAACCCTAACCCTAACCCTAACCCTAACCCTAACCCTAACCCTAACCCTAACCCTAACCCTAACCCTAACCCTAACCCTAACCCTAACCCTAACCCTAACCCTAACCCTAACCCTAACCCTAACCCTAACCCTAACCCTAACCCTAACCCTAACCCTAACCCTAACCCTAACCCTAACCCTAACCCTAACCCTAACCCTAACCCTAACCCTAACCCTAACCCTAACCCTAACCCTAACCCTAACCCTAACCCTAACCCTAACCCTAACCCTAACCCTAACCCTAACCCTAACCCTAACCCTAACCCTAACCCTAACCCTAACCCTAACCCTAACCCTAACCCTAACCCTAACCCTAACCCTAACCCTAACCCTAACCCTAACCCTAACCCTAACCCTAACCCTAACCCTAACCCTAACCCTAACCCTAACCCTAACCCTAACCCTAACCCTAACCCTAACCCTAACCCTAACCCTAACCCTAACCCTAACCCTAACCCTAACCCTAACCCTAACCCTAACCCTAACCCTAACCCTAACCCTAACCCTAACCCTAACCCTAACCCTAACCCTAACCCTAACCCTAACCCTAACCCTAACCCTAACCCTAACCCTAACCCTAACCCTAACCCTAACCCTAACCCTAACCCTAACCCTAACCCTAACCCTAACCCTAACCCTAACCCTAACCCTAACCCTAACCCTAACCCTAACCCTAACCCTAACCCTAACCCTAACCCTAACCCTAACCCTAACCCTAACCCTAACCCTAACCCTAACCCTAACCCTAACCCTAACCCTAACCCTAACCCTAACCCTAACCCTAACCCTAACCCTAACCCTAACCCTAACCCTAACCCTAACCCTAACCCTAACCCTAACCCTAACCCTAACCCTAACCCTAACCCTAACCCTAACCCTAACCCTAACCCTAACCCTAACCCTAACCCTAACCCTAACCCTAACCCTAACCCTAACCCTAACCCTAACCCTAACCCTAACCCTAACCCTAACCCTAACCCTAACCCTAACCCTAACCCTAACCCTAACCCTAACCCTAACCCTAACCCTAACCCTAACCCTAACCCTAACCCTAACCCTAACCCTAACCCTAACCCTAACCCTAACCCTAACCCTAACCCTAACCCTAACCCTAACCCTAACCCTAACCCTAACCCTAACCCTAACCCTAACCCTAACCCTTAACCCTAACCCTTAACCCTAACCCTAACCCTAACCCTAACCCTAACCCTAACCCTAACCCTAACCCTAACCCTAACCCTAACCCTAACCCTAACCCTAACCCTAACCCTAACCCTAACCCTAACCCTAACCCTAACCCTAACCCTAACCCTAACCCTAACCCTAACCCTAACCCAGGGAACAGCTGGGGGTATCTTAACCCTAACCCTAACCCTAGGGAACAGCTGGGGGTATCTTAACCCTAACCCTAACCCTAGGGAACAGCTGGGGGTATCTTAACCCTAACCCTAACCCTAGGGAACAGCTGGGGGTATCTTAACCCTAACCCTAACCCTAGGGAACAGCTGGGGGTATCTTAACCCTAACCCTAACCCTAGGGAACAGCTGGGGGTATCTTAACCCTAACCCTAACCCTAGGGAACAGCTGGGGGTATCTTAACCCTAACCCTAACCCTAGGGAACAGCTGGGGGTATCTTAACCCTAACCCTAACCCTAGGGAACAGCTGGGGGTATCTTAACCCTAACCCTAACCCTAGGGAACAGCTGGGGGTATCTTAACCCTAACCCTAACCCTAGGGAACAGCTGGGGGTATCTTAACCCTAACCCTAACCCTAGGGAACAGCTGGGGGTATCTTAACCCTAACCCTAACCCTAGGGAACAGCTGGGGGTATCTTAACCCTAACCCTAACCCTAGGGAACAGCTGGGGGTATCTTAACCCTAACCCTAACCCTAGGGAACAGCTGGGGGTATCTTAACCCTAACCCTAACCCTAGGGAACAGCTGGGGGTATCTTAACCCTAACCCTAACCCTAGGGAACAGCTGGGGGTATCTTAACCCTAACCCTAACCCTAGGGAACAGCTGGGGGTATCTTAACCCTAACCCTAACCCTAGGGAACAGCTGGGGGTATCTTAACCCTAACCCTAACCCTAGGGAACAGCTGGGGGTATCTTAACCCTAACCCTAACCCTAGGGAACAGCTGGGGGTATCTTAACCCTAACCCTAACCCTAGGGAACAGCTGGGGGTATCTTAACCCTAACCCTAACCCTAGGGAACAGCTGGGGGTATCTTAACCCTAACCCTAACCCTAGGGAACAGCTGGGGGTATCTTAACCCTAACCCTAACCCTAGGGAACAGCTGGGGGTATCTTAACCCTAACCCTAACCCTAGGGAACAGCTGGGGGTATCTTAACCCTAACCCTAACCCTAGGGAACAGCTGGGGGTATCTTAACCCTAACCCTAACCCTAGGGAACAGCTGGGGGTATCTTAACCCTAACCCTAACCCTAGGGAACAGCTGGGGGTATCTTAACCCTAACCCTAACCCTAGGGAACAGCTGGGGGTATCTTAACCCTAACCCTAACCCTAGGGAACAGCTGGGGGTATCTTAACCCTAACCCTAACCCTAGGGAACAGCTGGGGGTATCTTAACCCTAACCCTAACCCTAGGGAACAGCTGGGGGTATCTTAACCCTAACCCTAACCCTAGGGAACAGCTGGGGGTATCTTAACCCTAACCCTAACCCTAGGGAACAGCTGGGGGTATCTTAACCCTAACCCTAACCCTAGGGAACAGCTGGGGGTATCTTAACCCTAACCCTAACCCTAGGGAACAGCTGGGGGTATCTTAACCCTAACCCTAACCCTAGGGAACAGCTGGGGGTATCTTAACCCTAACCCTAACCCTAGGGAACAGCTGGGGGTATCTTAACCCTAACCCTAACCCTAGGGAACAGCTGGGGGTATCTTAACCCTAACCCTAACCCTAGGGAACAGCTGGGGGTATCTTAACCCTAACCCTAACCCTAGGGAACAGCTGGGGGTATCTTAACCCTAACCCTAACCCTAGGGAACAGCTGGGGGTATCTTAACCCTAACCCTAACCCTAGGGAACAGCTGGGGGTATCTTAACCCTAACCCTAACCCTAGGGAACAGCTGGGGGTATCTTAACCCTAACCCTAACCCTAGGGAACAGCTGGGGGTATCTTAACCCTAACCCTAACCCTAGGGAACAGCTGGGGGTATCTTAACCCTAACCCTAACCCTAGGGAACAGCTGGGGGTATCTTAACCCTAACCCTAACCCTAGGGAACAGCTGGGGGTATCTTAACCCTAACCCTAACCCTAGGGAACAGCTGGGGGTATCTTAACCCTAACCCTAACCCTAGGGAACAGCTGGGGGTATCTTAACCCTAACCCTAACCCTAGGGAACAGCTGGGGGTATCTTAACCCTAACCCTAACCCTAGGGAACAGCTGGGGGTATCTTAACCCTAACCCTAACCCTAGGGAACAGCTGGGGGTATCTTAACCCTAACCCTAACCCTAGGGAACAGCTGGGGGTATCTTAACCCTAACCCTAACCCTAGGGAACAGCTGGGGGTATCTTAACCCTAACCCTAACCCTAGGGAACAGCTGGGGGTATCTTAACCCTAACCCTAACCCTAGGGAACAGCTGGGGGTATCTTAACCCTAACCCTAACCCTAGGGAACAGCTGGGGGTATCTTAACCCTAACCCTAACCCTAGGGAACAGCTGGGGGTATCTTAACCCTAACCCTAACCCTAGGGAACAGCTGGGGGTATCTTAACCCTAACCCTAACCCTAGGGAACAGCTGGGGGTATCTTAACCCTAACCCTAACCCTAGGGAACAGCTGGGGGTATCTTAACCCTAACCCTAACCCTAGGGAACAGCTGGGGGTATCTTAACCCTAACCCTAACCCTAGGGAACAGCTGGGGGTATCTTAACCCTAACCCTAACCCTAGGGAACAGCTGGGGGTATCTTAACCCTAACCCTAACCCTAGGGAACAGCTGGGGGTATCTTAACCCTAACCCTAACCCTAGGGAACAGCTGGGGGTATCTTAACCCTAACCCTAACCCTAGGGAACAGCTGGGGGTATCTTAACCCTAACCCTAACCCTAGGGAACAGCTGGGGGTATCTTAACCCTAACCCTAACCCTAGGGAACAGCTGGGGGTATCTTAACCCTAACCCTAACCCTAGGGAACAGCTGGGGGTATCTTAACCCTAACCCTAACCCTAGGGAACAGCTGGGGGTATCTTAACCCTAACCCTAACCCTAGGGAACAGCTGGGGGTATCTTAACCCTAACCCTAACCCTAGGGAACAGCTGGGGGTATCTTAACCCTAACCCTAACCCTAGGGAACAGCTGGGGGTATCTTAACCCTAACCCTAACCCTAGGGAACAGCTGGGGGTATCTTAACCCTAACCCTGGCCCTGGGGGACTCCACCTGGCCCTAGGGTAAAGGAACAAGCCAAAAATTGGTACATTCGCTTATTTGCCATATTCCCCAGAGACAGACAGACACACCCTTCTCTTCTCTATGCATACAATAGGAAACATCGACGCCTTTAGCCTTAGATGGGCTAATAGCACAGGCCTCGATACTTCCCATTGTGTGCAGAGAAGAGAAGGGTGTCTTTGTCTGACTCTGGAGAAGATGGCAAATAATTGAATGTACCAACATTTTGGCTTGTTCCTTTAAGTTAGGGTTCAGTTAAACATAAATGAAATTAACTAGTTACAAATTTGGTAGTTGGAATTCTGGGAAGATGACAAAACTAAGCACATGCGGTCACTGAGCGTGTTAGGGTTAGTTCAGTACTGCTGAATGCAACGTCAACTGGAAAATGTTCACTCATAGCTCGCTAGCTGCGTCACTTAAAGCCAATGTGCGAAAGTAAGTGCCATGCACTTGACCAGGACTATGATCCGTCTACTTTTAGATCTGTCAGAGAGATTCATCACAGCCTACTACTATCAAAGACCGTAATGCCAAGAGAATGAAAGATGGAGAAAATGACATACCATAATGTCTAGGTCTCCAACCCAACTTCACTTGAAGGGATCAAGCTCAGAAAGGTTTGACAAACAGGATGGAACTCTGACAGAACTCGTAGACATTCATGTTGCAATAAGAGAACCCATCCCGATAAATAGGGTGAGCAAGTAGAGTTTAATGCTGAGATTAGTTTGCAGAGAAAGGTTTGACAAACAGGATGGAACTCTTGACAGAACTCGTAGACATTCATGTTGCAATAAGAGAACCCATCCCGATAAATAGGGTGAGCAAGTAGTTTAATGCTGAGATTAGTTTGCAGAGAAAGGTTTGACAAACAGGATGGAACTCTGACAGAACTCGTAGACATTCATGTTGCAATAAGAGAACCCATCCCGATAAATAAGGTGAGCAAGTAGAGTTTAATGATGAGATTAGTTTGCAGAGAAAGGTTTGACAAACAGGATGGAACTCTGACAACTCGTAGACATTCATGTTGCAATAAGAGAACCCATCCCGATAAATAGGGTGAGCAAGTAGAGTTTAATGCTGAGATTAGTTTGCAGAGAAAGGTTTGACAAACAGGATGGAACTCTTGACAGAACTCGTAGACATTCATGTTGCAATAAGAGAACCCATCCCGATAAATAGGGTGAGCAAGTAGTTTAATGCTGAGATTAGTTTGCAGAGAAAGGTTTGACAAACAGGATGGAACTCTGACAGAACTCGTATACATTCATGTTGCAATAAGAGAACCCATCCCGATAAATAAGGTGAGCAAGTAGAGTTTAATGCTGAGATTAGTTTGCAGAGAAAGGTTTGACAAACAGGATGGAACTCTGACAGAACTCGTAGACATTCATGTTGCAATAAGAGAACCCATCCCGATAAATAAGGTGAGCAAGTAGAGTTTAATGATGAGATTAGTTTGCAGAGAAAGGTTTGACAAACAGGATGGAACTCTGACAACTCGTAGACATTCATGTTGCAATAAGAGAACCCATCCCGATAAATAGGGTGAGCAAGTAGAGTTTAATGCTGAGATTAGTTTGCAGAGAAAGGTTTGACAAACAGGATGGAACTCTTGACAGAACTCGTAGACATTCATGTTGCAATAAGAGAACCCATCCCGATAAATAGGGTGAGCAAGTAGTTTAATGCTGAGATTAGTTTGCAGAGAAAGGTTTGACAAACAGGATGGAACTCTGACAGAACTCGTAGACATTCATGTTGCAATAAGAGAACCCATCCCGATAAATAAGGTGAGCAAGTAGAGTTTAATGCTGAGATTAGTTTGCAGAGAAAGGTTTGACAAACAGGATGGAACTCTGACAGAACTCGTAGACATTCATGTTGCAATAAGAGAACCCATCCCGATAAATAGGGTGAGCAAGTAGAGTTTAATGCTGAGATTAGTTTGCAGAGAAAGGTTTGACAAACAGGATGGAACTCTTGACAGAACTCGTAGACATTCATGTTGCAATAAGAGAACCCATCCCGATAAATAAGGTGAGCAAGTAGAGTTTAATGATGAGATTAGTTTGCAGAGAAAGTTTTCACCTCAAAAAACAAGTGTCATCACTCCTGAGAGACAATGAGGAGGTGAAGACCAAAGTCAGAGCTTGAGAGAAGATTGAACTTGTGGGTTAATGGAATGAAAGGAAGACAAATCCGAGTTAGGACGTTCTGTCTCCTTAGCAAGATCGCTCCCCCACCGTCAAAGTTGGAGGATGTAGTGGACTTCGGATCGGGAGGAAAGAGGAGTAGACAGTGACAGATGATCATGCAATTCTCTATGCGTCGATATCAGGACGAGTTTGCAAGATCACAAAGACATCTGCAATCTGCAGAGAACACAAAGTTCAAAGAGAACTTCACCAAGGAGGACCGTGATGCAAACTGCCCTTTAGTAGACGTTAATTGGGAAAGCAAGAAGATCCGGAGTAAAGTCCTACTAGAGGAGTCCACCCTTAAGTCATTGAATGCCATATCACTGAATTGGACAAGTAAGAAACCTGATCCACATAAGTCGTGTACATCTGAGACTCATGATTGAGGGGAAAATGAGACTTGCTAACTTTGTGGAATTATTTTACTCAGACCACTTTCTTCTCTTTACTGGTTAATCCAATGTTCAAGAGCCAGTTCTCATTGTGTTTAATAAAAAATAAACTCAATTGTCATTCAGTTAATTTAACTCACTGGGTCTTCAGAACAGTGTTGAAAGAGGCTTCTGAACAGTGTTGAAATAGGCTCTATTTTTATTTCAGAAGAATAAGGGTTGAAAATATGGTAGTCATATGCACATCGTTTGTTGTGTGCTGGGTTGACAGGTATTCATGAAAAAGTAGAATAGAACCCGCACACAGACCAAGGCAATCGTGAGTGCAAAAGAGTAGTGTTTATTCCAACGTTTCGACCCTCAGGTCTTGGTCAAGTCAAACACACAAGAGGTGGACTGCCAAGTGTACCAAGGGCTGGCACATTAGGCCAAAGAGTCAGACATGAGACGAGGCCTACGGTGGCAGATCCGGCCCAAGCACCTGGGACAGGCCGGAATGGTAATAAAATATTATAAGTGGATCCCTCTAAAAAAAACGGATGGATGGATGAATAATGAATGGTCCACACGGAACTGACAAGGGCCCCGCTAGCTCTGAGGTTAAGGAACCCCCCCGCCTCTCTAGCGAGGGTCTGGCACTTATCAGAAGGAACAAAGGGATGGTGTTGGATGAACTGCCTGAAGACAAACAACTTTCTTGTATGAGGTTGAAAATAGATGTTAAAAGGAGAAGGAGTAATCAAGTAACACTTGAGTGAATCATTTATTGGAAATGTAATCACTTAAAGTAGAAGTAGACATTTATAAGTCACGTATCTGTTCTTAGTTGATCTTGACTATGTAACCTCGTACACGTGTGAGACAGTAATGACAATAATGATTGGAGAATGTATCCATGTATCAACTGTGAGTATATAATATAGGTAATGCTTAAGGTAGGATATTTAATAAGATGTTAGACATTTATTCCGTGATGTCTTGCTTTGAGTGAGATATGTTGAATGCAGGGATTGTAAATCTGCCAGGGAGGAGAGAAGGACTGTGTTCACCCAAAGAGACGTGACATCAATACCCTGCCCTCCTGGAAGGGGGTTCAAAAAACAGCTTGCAAGGAGAGAGGGGCACTTCTTTCCATCAACAGAGGAGTGGGTGATTAGGCCCGTCCACCCAGGTCGACTAAAGAGGGTCTAACCTGGGCCTTTCCTCCGGAGGGGGAGGTTGAAGAGGAATGCGTGTGTGAGTTGACACTGAGGAGTTGAACTTTGAGCTGTGAGCACAAACAGGTCTAAATCAAGTGGCACCGCTCTGACAGAGCGCATTGGAGCACACACACTTGGGAGAAGCATTTTAAGAGAGGCTGTGACTGATCGACTCATGTGATGGTAGTTTAAGCAATACCATTAGATTCATGAGCCATGGATAACATATGTAGGTAGGGTCAGTTAACATCTGAATGAAACTCGAAATGAATAAACATGGTGTGCACCATTGAAAATGCATCATAATGGGGTACAAATGTCTAAATGAATATCTAAACAAAAAGATCCAATAACAAAGATGACCTTAAGGGGGGAAACAACCAAAGAAAAACAGTATGAAGTTAAACCCAATAAAGGGGCTGATTAAGTCTCAAATCATAGATGAGGTTGGATGCTGAAATCCTCATTGAGACTGTTAGGTGCTAGAGAGTTCAGTTCATAGATCCATACCAGCTCACGACAGTAAGAGCCCTCATGTTGCCTCCTCTCCACGGTGAGCCGACTTGCTCAATGCCTATAAACCTGAGTGATGACACGTTGTGGTTGAATGGTCTGAAATGCATGTCCACAGGGCTTTTTTCCATTGCCATGTCTTATGGAGCTCCGAAATACTGGACTTTAGAGCTCTGTCTTGCCAACATACACTAACATAATACGTAATAAATAAATAACGTTCTTGGAAGAGCAAGTTGTGTTGTTTTATCCGATATGAAAGACATGCTCGTGGATGTCTAAACTCTGCATCTTTTGCACTGGGTGCATTTGCCACAGGGTCTGTTACATGGTCTATCTAAAACGGTGGTTCTGGGGATGGGAGGGAGGTCTGTGTACTAACATGACATGTCGCAAGTTGGGGGGTCTTTTGAAGATCAACTTGTTACGTTATTTATTTATTACGGTGTCCATGTTCTTGGTGTGTTGGCAAGACAGAGCTCTAAAACACAGGATTTTAGAGCATCGGAGCTCCATAAGACATGGCGATGAAAAAAGCCCTGTGGACATGCATTTCAGACTATTCAACCACAACGTGTCATCACTCAGGTTTATGGGCATTGAGCAAGTCGGCTCACCGCGGAGAGGAGGCAACATGAGGGCTCTTACTGTCGTGAGCTGGCATGGATCTATGAACTGAACTCTAGCACCTAACGGTCTCAATGAGGATTTCAGCATCCAACCTTATCTATGATTTGAGACTTAATCAGCCCCTTTATTGGGTTTAACTTCATACTGTTTTTCTTTGGTCGTTTCCCCCCTTTGATGTCATCTTCAAAACATCATTATGATGCATTTTCAAGGTGCACACCATGTTTATTCATTTCGAGTTTCATTCAGATGTTTTAAGTGAATATGCTTGACTCGGCACCAATGCACAAGATGTAACCTTTTCCAGGACCGTCATCTCCTAGACATGGAGTCAACTGTAGACCATCGGTTCTAAATGACTGGTAGAACATGACAATGTGGACACTAAAAGAGAGCTATTACAGAGTGTCTGTCTCTGTCTGACAAGTGCCCTCCTGAGTCAGGCACAGCTGTGCCTGTAACTGCACATCAAGAGGATCTTTAAGTTTGTGGGATGCCCCAAGATGCTGAACCTGTGTCAGAGGTTCAAGAAGTCAGTGGAGTCCCAGACCTCTGATGAAGACAAAATCAGAACTGCCAACGTTCTTGTCCCCTGACAGACCAGACCCACTTAAATAGTGGAAGGTATCAAACCAACTTTTCCAAGCTCAGTAAGTTGGCAAGGTAATGCTTATCAATCCAAGCAAGCTACAGCCAGAGTCTGTAGATACTTTTTCCTGGCCAGAGATCAGTGACACATTAGATAAACCAGTGTGTGTGAGGGGAGGGGTCGGAAGGTTTCTCATGTTGCCTTTTCTTTGAGAGACGGCCTCAGAAGTGTTTTGCCTATAAAAGCACAAAGCTAATACTCTGTAAGTGGTGCATGTATCAGGATTTTACTTTAACACTTAATACAGAAAAGTAATGTGGTGTTTGGATATAAAAAGGCAGCTACTGGGTTTAGTTTGCCACTGATGTCGATGTATTTAGTTGCGAGGCTCGGAGACGTGTGAGAGACCATCCCATGCCAACATACATGGATTTACTCAAAATGCATTTACTCAAAATGCAGGAGTGGAAAGTACTGGCTAGCTAGCCAGATGTATGGAGGATTGGGATGACAAGAAGCTCTGATGGAGGGCTCATCTGAGGACAACCTAGTAGTAGTCCAGAGCATGTTGGAGGCCTTAGCCAGTTGAAGACTGAAGAAAAGGAGGGCAAGTTCAGCTGACAGATTCATCAGATGGATATACAGGCTGACAAGGCTGTTAGAATAAAAATAAGGCCACAGTCCGAAGCTTGGAGAAAATAATTCAATAGTGTGAACAATAAGTTAAATGGTAAATAGACTGCACTTATAGCGCTTTTATCCAAAGCGCTTTACAATGGTGTGTGAATGGATGCATAAGGCCAATGTGCGCAGCTGCCATGCATGGTGCCAGCCTGTTCATTGGGAGCAATGTGGCTCAGTATCTTGCCTAAGGACACTTCGACATGTGGACAGAAGTAGGGATTCGAGCTGCCGACCCTATGATTGGACAGCCCACTACCACTGAGCCACAGCCGCCCAATGTGTTCCAAAGGCATTTGAAGCAAGCATATTAGCCAAGTACCTCCATTTAGGGAGGCAGGTGGAGTCAATGTAATGCTTTTGACCAGGTTGCAGCTTCTTTACAGTGCCAAAGGGTGTGTGGCCTCTTTTGCTGCAAAGTAAACTTAGGAAAAGGCCAAGAGGTGTTGACTGCACTACTTCTTACAGTTTAGTGCGGTGAGAGTTTAATAACTCTTCACTTGGACCTATGGTATAGCTAAATGAACAGACATTGTTCCAGGCATCTGATGGCAGATAAGGAGTTTAATACTTACAGCTGATAGATTGGTACTGCAGCACATTAGGCCCCTAGTGAGCGTCTCCCTGGACCCCCTGCAGCTCACATACCACACCTGAATCAACGTGGAATGATTTCCCTGTTTCATAGAGTTTACTTGCACCCGGAGGCCGGGAAGCACAGCGAGTCACATTTTTACTTCAAGTCCATTGAACACCATCTTGCCTCTCTGGCTTACAGAGAAGCTCCAAGGCAGGCAGGCCACAGTAAGCCAGACTACAGGGCTGCCTGTCAGATGTGGCTGTACTGTCACGCTTCCTGTTCACCTTACACTTTCAGCCACAACTCTGGAACGTGCCACCTCCAGATGGTCTCAACTCCCATCATGGGCGCCATCAGTGAGGACAAGGAAGAGTAGAGCTATGGTCAGGATATATGTTAGATGATCTAGAATGAAATGGCCGAAATGGCCAGTTGGACTGAATGATGAACTGATTAAAATTGGTGGTCAAAGGTCAAAGTTCAAGGTCACTGGCCTCACAAAATGTGTTTTTGGCCTGATGAACACAATCTCAAGAAAGGCTTAATGGAATGTGTTCATATTTGGGTAAAATGGCCAATTGGACTCAAGGATTAACTGATCACATTGTGGGGCTCAAAGGTCAAGGGTAACTTGACCTCACAAAAGGTGTTTTTGGCCTGCTGAACATGAATGGCTTGACAGAATTTGTACATATTTGGCCAAGACGTCCAATTAGATTTTGGTATTCAAATGTCACCGAATGCAAATGCAAGTTGCAGTTAACATTCAGTTGGTCTTGAGCGAGGGATGCACATGGATACATGCAACCAGAGATGGGTAGAGGCAAAGGAAGTGAGTAATTGAGTAATTGTTTTTTTTAAACATCACAAGGCCCTTTTGAATGCTAATGCTAGCTAGCTACCGTGAATGCTAATGCTAACACTAGCTAGCTAATGCCTTCGCTAGCTAGCGGTAATGCTAATGCTAGCTAGCTAATGCTAATTCTAACACTAATGCTAGCTTTAGCTAGCTAGCATTGGCATTAGTGTTAGCATTAGCATTAGCTAGTTAGCTAGCGAAGGCATTAGCTAGCTAGTGTTAACATTAGCATTCACGGTAGCTAGCTAGCATTAGCATTCAAAAGGGCCCTTTTGAATGCTAATGCTAGCTAGCTACCGTGAATGCTAATGCTAACACTAGCTAGCTAATGCCTTCGCTAGCTAGCGGTAATGCTAATGCTAGCTAGCGCTAATTCTAACACTAATGCTAGCTTTAGCTAGCTAGCATTGGCATTAGTGTCAGCATTAGCATTAGCTAGTTAGCTAGCGAAGGCATTAGCTAGCTAGTGTTAGCATTAGCATTCACGGTAGCTAGCTAGCATTAGCATTCAAAAGGGCCTTGTGACGTTTAATGTGGCCCATTTAGTTTAAATAAAGGCTACTACTAGGACACTTCAGGCTGTAGTTTGAGGAGCTGAGTGCT
>NW_028175608.1:0-2500 GCF_949987555.1 Borostomias antarcticus
CACACACACTGACTACACACACACTGACTACACAACACACAACTCAACTACACACACACTGACTACACACACACTGACTACACACACACTGACTACACACACACACTGACTACACACACACTCACCACGACAACACACTCACTACACACACACTCACCACACACACACTGACTACACACACACTCACTACACACACACTCACTACACACACACTGACTACACACTCACTACACACACACTGACTACACACACACTGACTACACACACACTACTACACACACACTCACACACACACACTGACTACACACACTGACTACACACACACTGACTACACACACACACTGACTACACACACACTCACCACACACACTCACTACACACACACTCACCACACACACACTGACTACACACACACTCACTACACACACACTCACTACACACACACTGACTACACACTCACTACACACACACTGACTACACACACACTCACTACACACACACTGACTACACACACACTGACTACACACACTCACTACACACACACTCACTACACACACACTGACTACACACACACTGACTACACACACTCACTACACACACACTCACTACACACACACTGACTACACACACACTCACCACACACACTCACTACACACACACTCACCACACACACTCACTACACACACACTCACCACACACACACTGACTACACACACACTCACTACACACACACTCACTACACACACACTCACTACACACTCACTACACACACACTGACTACACACACACTCACTACACACACACTGACTACACACACTCACTACACACACACTCACTACACACACACTGACTACACACACACTGACTACACACACTCACTACACACACACTGACTACACACACTCTCACTACACACACTCACTACACACACACTCACTACACACACACACACTACACACACTCACTACACACACACTCACTACACACACACTGACTACACACACTGACTACACACACACTGACTACACACACACTCACTACACACACACTCACTACACACACACACTACACACTCACACACTCACTACACACACACTCACTACACACACACTGACTACACACACACTCACTACACACACTGACTACACACACACTGACTACACACACACTGACTACACACACACTGACTACACACACACACTCACCACACACACACTCACTACACACACTGACTACACACACTGACTACACACACACTGACTACACACACACTGACTACACACACACTCACTACACACACACTCACTACACACACACACTACACACTCACACACTCACTACACACACACTCACTACACACACACTCACTACACACACTGACTACACACACACTCACTACACACACTGACTACACACACACTGACTACACACACACACTCACCACACACACACTGACTACACACACACTCACTACACACACACTGACTACACACACACTGACTACACACACACACTCACCACACACACACTCACTACACACACTGACTACACACACTGACTACACACACACTGACTACACACACACACTACACACTCACACACTCACTACACACACACTCACTACACACACACTCACTACACACACTGACTACACACACACTCACTACACACACTGACTACACACACACTGACTACACACACACTCACTACACACACACTGACTACACACACACTGACTACACACACACTCACCACACACACACTGACTACACACACACTGACTACACACACACTCACTACACACACACTGACTACACACACACTGACTACACACACACTCACTACACACACACTGACTACACACACACTGACTACACACACACTCACCACACACACACTGACTACACACACACTGACTACACACACACTCACTACACACACACTCACTACACACACACTGACTACACACACACTGACTACACACACACTCACCACACACACACTCACTACACACACACTCACTACACACACACTCACTACACACACTGACTACACACACACTCACTACACACACTGACTACACACACACTGACTACACACACACTCACTACACACACACTGACTACACACACACTGACTACACACACACTCACCACACACACACTGACTACACACACACTCACTACACACACACTCACTACACACACACTCACCACACACACTCAACACACACACACTCACCACACACACACTGACTACACACACACTCACTACACACACACTCACTACACACACACTGACTACACACACACTCACTACACACACACTCACTACACACACACTCACTACACACACACTGACTACACACACTCACTACACACACACTCACTACACACACACTCACTACACACACACTGACTACACACACTCACTACACACACACTCACTACACACACACTCACTACACACACACTGACTACACACACTCACTACACACACA
>NW_028175607.1:0-21798 GCF_949987555.1 Borostomias antarcticus
TGACCACACTTCCTGTTTGGCGGCTTGGACACCAAATTTGATTGGCTGTAGCGGGCGAACCCTTTCGAAAATTGAAAATCCCTGAACATCCTATGTGGACATTGGTCTAGAGAATGTGCCTACCGAGTTTCGTGCAGATTGGTCAAAATTCCTAGGAGGAGATACATTTGAAGTGTTTTTCAAAAAATTCAAGATGGCGGAAAATCTATATAACCGGAAGTTATGGGTCCTTGAGGCAAATTTGTTCATCATGAGGAGAGACATATGTGTGCAAAGTGTCATGTCTGTAGGTCAAACGGGGCCTGAGATATGCCTGTTCAAAGTTCGCAACTTCAGTCGGCTGCTATAGCGCCCCCTATTGGCTAATCGATCTGGGTCGTGCTCCATGGACTCAGCACATCATCCTCTACCATCATGCAAATTTTGGTAAAAAGTTACCACTCCGTTCTATAGGCTGCCATTGACTCCCATGGCGGAAAAAAGAATAATAATAATAATACCATCAATAACAATAGGGGCTTCGCACTTTGTGCTTGGCCCCTAAATATAGCTGCAAGCAGCAATAACGGGGCCAAGCAGGACATGCGACCAGCGCATCAAAGACAACAAGTGAAACACGTCATAGCCGCATTCGAAGCTCTACAGCAGTGTTGAAAATCGGGCGTATGGTTCAGAATATACGTACTTCCAACTTTGAGAGGTTGGTGGCGCTAGAGACTTTGAGGTGTCGACATAGACTTGGTGACAGGGGTCATGGGACCGTCCCCAATGAGTGTGCCTAATGTGGTAATGATACATCAAAATGTTACTGAGATATGATCACACTTCCTGTTTGGCGGCATGGACGGCAAATTCGATTGGCTGTAGCGAGCGAATGCCTTCGACAATCGAAAATCGATTGATTTATTTAATACTTTACAGCAGGTGTTTCTGGATGTCGCATCATTGAGTGATGCATTACTTGTGTCTCTGCCTGCTTGCCTGCCTGAGTGTCACACTCCTGACTCGGTTATTGTAGGCGAGCAGGCAGGGTATTCATGGGTGGTTATACAGGTGGTTATATAGGCCTACCATTGGAAGTTGTGTAGCCTAGTCCACTTGTCACATTCTCTAGCGGTTTCTTGTCACCACTAAAGCTTGTTATCTAGCGTGTCATCTTGTCCTCTATTCATGCAGTGGTGATTTTACATTAGGGGCAGGTGGGGCAGTGCCCCACCAGGTGGCGCTGTTGTGCAAGATGCATCTTAGCCTACAACTGTGTTTCGGAAAAATCTAATTTATAATTAATACAAAATAGTGATTCAGTGGTGAAAATAGCATGTATAAATATAATAAACCTGACTGACACTATGTAGAGTGCTGTTTTGCAGTAATTCCCTTTGTATGAGTGTGTCACAGACTGCTCTGACTCGGCAGAGGGGCACCGAAGCGTTCTCCCCTACTGTTGCTATAGCGACAATGTGAGCGTGGTCGGGAGTAATGTGAAAAAATATCACGCAGATTTTATTGGGTGGAGGGGCAGAAAAGTCTCTAACCCCTACGAAATCTACCTGGCAACAGGTTTAGCCAGGGAATAATAAAACAACGTTGATTAAAGTTGAACTACTGGGTCATTGTCGATGTCGATCTACGTTAGCCAATGCTGCTAGCTAAAGTTTTGTAGAAATTAAAAGTGTTTTCAGGTGCAACAATGAATAGTGTACATTATTTGTTGAATGTGCGGTTTAGTACATTGAAACTTGAAGAGAAACTGGAAATAAAACGTTTAGGGCCACACGAACAGAAGAATTGGTGCTGCTTCAGGCTGGAGATAAGGTAACCCATACCTTCAAACAGGAATGGTTTGAGAAAAAGAAGTGGCTAACTGCTAGCACCTCGAAAAGTGCGCTGTTCGGTTTCCCTTGTATTCTTTTTGGTGGAGACTCTGTTTGGGCATCGTCTGGATTCAAAGACATTAAACATCTGTCAGAAAGAACAGCGAAGCATGAAAGCTCTGCGTCCCATCTGAACTGTGCCATGAAGCTGGGTTTACTGGGGCAGCTCAACACGTGTCACTTTCAGAACCCTGGACCGGGCATGCGCTCTCTTATGGGTCTAATTAGCCCTCTGCGTGTGTTAATGTGTCGTTATCTTTGTGTGTTGTAGCCTCTGCTCTGATGTACCTACCGTAGACTAATTGGCTACCTTTAGTTCTTGTGATGGTGACATAATATAAAACTGCCCCTCCAGAAATGCCATGCTAAAATCGCCACTGTATTCATGATATAGCCATGCTTCTCATGTGTTATTATAATTTGTTGCCTGCATTATCATTTCTTTGACTATTTGATGGGATTACACATCTTTCTCTCTGTCGTAGGCTGTGTGGGACATGTGTAGGCGTGTGTTGCAGTTTACCACGAGTTATTATTATTTTCAGTATTTCAACTGAAAGGCATTTTTCTTAGCATGCACTGCTATATGTTATATACTATAATATTTGGGCGGTTTTTTATCACATTGGGCGGATTTTGAGCACTCATTGGGCTGGAAAACATCACACCAATCTGGCAACCCTGTCCGAAATACATCGTGGGAAACCTCAAGATATTCACTTATCCAGCTGAGGTGAGTGTGTCCGGCTGCGGCAGCCGGATTTCTCTGCTATGGGCTATAAATGAGTCCTAGCTATATGTAGGCTATCATTGGTTAACTGTTTGGTTAAATGGTCTATAAACAAGTTAATTTGTGCATTAACAATGTATTTTACCAAACAGTATTTGCGTTAGCTAGCGAGCTAACGTTGGCTAGCGAGCTAACGTTGGCTAGCGAGCTAACGTTGGCTAGCGAGCTAAAGCCACGTGTCTGAAGCATGCGCTTAACTGAACTACTAATGCAACTTTACTAGGTCTAGCTAGCTAGCTAGCTAGCTCATCTTAGCGAGCTAACGTTAGCTCGCTAGCTAGCATTAGCTCGCGAGCTAACGTTAGCTCGCTAGCTAGCATTAGCTCGCGAGCTAACGTTAGCTCGCTAGCTAGCATTAGCTCGCGAGCTAACGTTAGCTCGCTAGCTAGCATTAGCTCGCGAGCTAACGTTAGCTCGCGAGCTAACGTTAGCTCGCTAGCTAGACCTAGTAAAGTTGCATTAGTAGTTCAGTTAAGCGCATGCTTCAGACACGTGGCCAGGTTTTGTCGTGTAGGCTGTGTGTGCATCAAAGATGAGCTAGCTAGTTAATCTCAGCTATTCGGACGTTAGCTAATCCTCTTCAGAGCTAACGGACATTGTGGGATCTGGGATAGCTAGCTAGCTAGCTCATGGTTGTATTACACTAGAGCTCATTAACTGGAGTAGCCTATAGTTTACTGGGCCGTGTTGTACTTTTTTCTTGGTTATATGTTTCAACCCTGAAGTATTGGTGCGTTCGTTTATAACTGGGAGGTGGTGAAAAAATAAAACGGATTTCATAGGGCTCTAATATAGTCCAGGAGCAATGTTTTGTTCTAAAATTGGTACCATCCAAGGTGATCAAACAATTTTGTTATTTTTGTCTTCCTACATGTCTTAAGTTTATATTTAACCCTGTCTAAGTTTATATCTAAGCCTGCCTACCTTGTTATTTAATGATGGTAATCACTCTATTTTTGTCTTCCATGTGTGTCTTCTGATCCGGTGATGGTTATCAATATCAGGTGAGAATATACAAATCCACTGTACTTTTTTTTTTTTTTTTTTTTTAAACATTTAGAGAAATCCTAAAATCTTTGACAGTTTGGAAAATCAGTGATTGAGAAAATGCATCTTAGGCCATTTTCTGTGGACTGAAGAGCATCAAGTCCCTGCAGTGTCAAGCTAATAGTGTTTTCACAGCCTGTCATGAATCAGGATTTCAGCCATGTTAGAGTTCCTTAATGTAGATAGATCTATGTAGCTACCTATTGACATTTAAAACCTCTGTGTTCTACTTCCTGATTGAACAGAGTTGAATCTATTGGTACAATCTCTTCTTGGAAAGGCTGAGTTGGGCACTAATGGATAGTTTGACATTGTTGTGACATCAGCTAGGCTTTTTCATTATTTGTGAATACACTTTGGGGGGTAAACCCCAAAATGTTTGACAGTTTGTTAAAGCTGAGTTTGGGTAAGTGCATTAGATCAGGGGTGACCGACCAGTCAGAGACTAAGAGCCACAAAAATTACTGTGGTACCACCCAGAGCCACAGCATATATACCAGCGTTTCTCAACCTTTTTTTCAGTCACTGCACCCTTCATAAGTACTTAAAACCCCAGTCTAAAATAAGAAGAAAAACGTTATTGTCAATTTAAAGTTAAACATTTAAAGTTAATTTATTTAAAATTAATACATACAACAAGATATTTTTTGACATAATATATTTGGACTGGGTTGGGTTGTGCTGGGCTGGGTTAGGCTGGACTGGGCTAGGTTAGGCTGGGCTGGGCTGGGTTAGGCTGGACTGGGCTGGGTTAGGCTGGGCTGGGTTAGGCTGGGCTGGGTTAGGCTGGACTGGGTTAGGCTGGGTTAGGTTGGACTGGGCTGGAGATTAGAGGCTTTGAAATGTCCCAATTTGAAGTGGTTCTCACGCGACTTCCTCGCGACCTAGCGAAACGAATCATGATTTTATGACAAATCTGCAATAAACTAAAATGGGCGGGAAGAAATGCACAGCGAAACTAGAGAGAGGGAGAGAGAGAGAAACGTTCTTATGGAATTAATTAATTTTTTTAATGAAAGGATGGAAGAGCTGCAAGCCAACTTTTTTTTTAATCAATGGATGGAGGAGCCGCACATTGACGGGCAAAGAGCCGCATGCGGCTCGCAAGCCGCGGGTTGGCCACCCCTGCACTAGATAGATAGATGGATAGATAGATAGATGATACTTTATTAATCCTGAAGGACATGTAGCACCCAGTAGCATATAAAACAAAGTACAGTACACACACAGTCATATCACAAAGAAAATAAGAATAATTGACCTCTATACAATAGATAAAGTATGCACCCTATATAAATATAATGTACTGTAGCGAAGACAATAGGTGAGCTGTGCAGACAGGTGAGTCATGCAAGTTTAACGGTTACGGTAATAAATGAAGGGAAGAGCAGGACACAGAACGAGGGAAAGAGAGAGGGGGAGCATAGAGAGCAGGAGCCGGGGCAGAGCATTAGTCCTTGTACTCCACTTCCGTCCGTCCCCCTTGTGAGGAGTTACAGAGCCTGATGGCTCTGGGGATGAAGGACCTCCTGAGTCTGTCCAACGGTACAGCAGCCTGCCACTGAACAGACTCCTCTGCTTCATTATGGTGGTGTGCAGTGGGTGGCTGTCATTGTGCACTGGGCTGATGCATGGAGGGACAGGGGGGGGAGAGGCAGGAGGAGACACATGGGAGGGTCTACTAACACAAATGATGTAATTAGAAGCCACATGTACAGTTGGTTGTACCTGTAGTTGCTCGTAAGCTCATTCAATGAGGCCTTTAAATGTGCAACTCATTAGATACAAGCCCCCCATCTGAAACATATACAAATGATTGAAGTGATTAACTTCAGGTACTTCAGATGTTCATGGCTAGCTGTGTGAATCATCAGTATAGAGTGCTGAGGTGATGTCAGTATACAGGCTTTAATGTAACATGTAAAGTGCATTCATTAGAATGACCTATCTTGTGATTGTTTCTGTTTTTTTCCTGTCTTCCATGTGTCTCTTCTGATCCGGTGATGGGTATCTATATCAGGTGAGAATAGACCATTCCTATGTACACTTTGTGTTCTAGTTAACTAATTTGTGTCCCCAGGATGGTGGGGTTGGGGGGGGGACCACAACATATTTGACAGTTTGTTAAAGCAGAGGTTGGGTAAATGCATTGGAGAGAGAGATGGATAGAGGTCAGTGACAGAATCCTAGCACTGTGATGGTTATCAATATCAGGTTAGAATATACAAATCCACTGTACATGTTGTTTGACTAATTAATGGTGTCCACAGGATTCTATGGGGAAAAATCCTAAAATGTTTGACAGTTTGTAAAATCAGTGATTGAGAAAATGCATCTTAGGCCATTTTCTGTGGACTGAAGAGCATTGAGTCCCTGCAATGTGAAGCTAATAATGTTTTCACAGCCTGTCATGAATCAGGATTTCCGCCATGTTAGAGTTCCTTAATGTAGATAGATCTATGTAGCTACCTATTTACATCTACATCCTCCGTGTTCTACTTCCTGATAGAACAGAGTTGAATTGACTTCAGTTACCTCAAATGTCCATGGCACATGGATAGAAATTGAACTGCTGATAGTCAAAACGGTTGCCTATTGGTACAATCTCTTCTTGGAAAGGCTGAGTTGGGCACAACTGGATAGTTTGACATTGTTGTGACATCAGCTAGGCTTTTTCATTATTTGTGAATACACTTTGGAAATTCATGTGTTCACCAATAATGATAGTTTTGTAAAAATCAAATGTACCGCTGGTTTTGTATAGGGCTTTATAGAAGAGAGAAAAATAATCTTCTTAGCCACATTGTGAAGGTGGCTGGAAAGGTGATGGGCGTACCACAGACCCCTTTGAAGGACATTTACGACCGACAGGTCCTTCGTTAAGCCAGGTCTATATAAGCCTGTACTGGTTATCTCCTTCACTGTGAGTTTGAGACTCTCCCCTCCGGCCAGAGACAGAGAGTACCGGGACCTAAGTGCAATAAACCTTATCCCCCATGCAATAAACCTGCTAAACAAACACATGGAACTGTGACACACTGTACAGTGATCCGCTTGTGTCCATTGTTTTTTATTCACATTTTTGTATTGTACTGTCTTAAGTGTTGATGTTTATCCTGTCTGCAAATCAAGTTTCCCAATTGGGACAATAAATCTACCTGAACCCTGAACCTGAACCTGATAGAGTGCCAGTTTCATCATCCTCTTTTCGTCAATGTTTAATGTAATTCCCCAAATGTTCCTCTCTGAATTGTCTAGGTAAAAGGTTGATCAAAGGGTTCACATAATTGACAATCATGGTTGTGTGACCATACCAGGGAAAGGGAGCATTGTTGTAGTAGTATTATTTTCAATAAGTATGTTTTGTTATTTAGCACTTATCCGAACAGTTGCACAGTAGCTTGTTGTAGATAGAACAAAAGCAAACAGAATATACAACAAGATGAATACATAATACATTGAAGAAATAAAACAATTAGGGTATATTGAAATCCAGTTTGAGGACAAAGTAAAGTGTTTTGGTTGCTGTTTTAGTAAGAAAAATGTTTTGAGTTTCATGTTAATAGGCAGGGCATTTTAGTGTAGAGGGGTCATGACGGCAAACTAATACTGTTGATACTGAGGGGATGAACTTGATGGAGATAACTAATGCACATTGCTCTTTCTTTCCAGATGCCGAAACGAAGTAAGAAGTCCCAGGTTGCCACTAAGAGGCGCGTAGAGATACGTGACTCGGCTGAGGGTTTTCCGAGTCCTCATAAAAAAAACTCAGAAACATCACACTGTGGACCCAATGTCCGCAGTGTTCCTGGGTCTTCCGAGTATCCGAGTCTTTCCGAGTATCCGAGTCTTTCTGAGAGTGGCCCCAAGCCTTTGAACCAAAGTGGCTCCCTGCCTTTGAACATGTCTGTTCCATGTCTGTCTGTGCCTGTGATCATGTCTGACAGCAGTGATACAAATAATCGTGATTGTCAGTTGAACCAGCAGGTATGTGCCTCTGAAATGGAAAACAAGTTGTCCATCGCTGTTCCAGTCCCTGAGAGAGACCTCCAGGACATACGTCATCCGGCCATTCCAACTGCAACAGATCATAGTGATTGTACGCCAACTGTACCTCGCACATCTTGTGTATTTGGTTCATTTTCTCAAGGGCATAAGAAATTTGGAATCAATTCAGACCAGCAATGTGTTGCAAACAGTTTAGTGGCAGTTATGATGAATGTCAATAAAAGTATCCTAACGTGGTCTAGTGAAAATATCAATGATGTATTGAATGAAGGCAATACGCTCTACAGCACGGTGAGGAGTGCCGGTAATGTCCGTGGTTCTAATGTGTACCTGTTAGTTCATGATCTCCCACAGTCCTACACAATGAAAGGGACCATTTTTGCAGTCGATTATGGTCAAAGTTATGTTGGTAACACCGACATGAATGAAGAAGCTCCTCTTGAAATGCAGGACATACAAATGCCTTTAGACCTAGCCCTTCAGAGAGCCTTGACTGACTACGATGCTTCTTTTGTAACTATGAGGACATCCACATGTGTCGTTATTAAACAAGGTAACTATTTCAGTGTATTTGATCCTCATTCACGCAATAGCAAAGGGCTGTTTGATTCACACAGTAATAGAGCTGTAGTCATTCATCACTCCAATTGGTACAGTGTTTATAAACATATTAGAGAACTCCTGTACCAACTGACTGCTAGTGCTAAGACCGAATGGGAGAAGTGTTTTGAGATTACTGGAGTCAAAGTATTGAACATGGGCCGAGAACAAGAGAATCTTGTAAGTGGTGAGCAACACAGTCAAACTGATAAGTCCAGTACATCCAACAGTCAGTCACATAGTTACAATGCATGTAATGATTTGTATACGGAAAATGAGTACCCTCTGTACAGTGAAGTGCTACGAGGCAGACGACATGCAACACCTGTTAAAACTGTATCTACAGACGGTGGTAGAAAACGGCAAATGCATGAGAAACATTTCCATTCAAGTGGCGGCGCAATGTTGACTTGTCATGATCAAGATAATCAAGTTGCAGTGATTGATGGTACAGCGCAACGTGAACGATCTGCCGGCACAATTCAACCATCCTGCAGTAGCATGTTGAAAGGTAAATGTTTGCCATGTAATGCTACTAACAGTGTCATGCCAATTGAACCATCTACCAGTACAGGTGCCCGTAACGATAAACGGCCACTTTATAGTGCAGTGCTAAGAGGTGACCGTATGACGGGTAATGACATGAAAACGTCCTTCAGCAATGATGCTTGTGTTGCCGATGTTAATGTTCCGCGATCAAACCGTACAGGGACACTTTATCCATGTCGGAACAGAGCAGAATTACCAGGAAAGACAGCTTTGCATGGTAAAAATAACAAAGGAGTGCACACCAGAAATACCAGAGTTAAGAGAAAGAGAGATGACGTGACCAGTTGCACACAGGCTGAGGAGTGTACAGAAACTTCACATACGAATACGTGGTCAACAACTCATCAATGCAACACATTTGAAAAGCATTCTGATATGGTTATAGAAATGAACACAGGACATGGCAGTGACATTTGTGAAATAACAGATGATGTCATACTTACTGATATTGTAAGATCAGAACTGACTTTTGCACCCCTCACATCAGTGGATCAGGATCTATTGTGCTCTCAATTAAACATCACAAATGAATGTGTCAATGTTACTGAACCAAGTAAAGAGTTTGCACCAATGGGCCATCCTTGTGAGACAAAGCAAATCAAAGGTGATGGGAACTGCTTCTTCAGAGCATTGTCTTTTGCAATCTGTGGTAATGAAAACAAACATGTGAAAATTCGCCGTGCTATATTTCACCATGTCAGTCAGAACCCGTCAGTATTTCAGCAGTATTTGAGAGAAGGTTATGCATCAATGGAGCAATACTTGACCACATCAAGAATGCAGTATTCAGGAAACTGGGCTACAGAACTTGAAATATTTGCCGCCGCCAACTTGTTCCAAACAGGCATTATGACATTTAATGGTGACCGATGGAATGTCTTCCCTAGTTATCATATACCTACTGATGTTCAGACATTCACTCTGACAAGTAATGCAATCTATCTGAATAATGCAAATGGAAACCATTATGAGGTTGTAACATGTGTCAAGGGAAGACATAATGAAATGTGTTGTGCAGGAATGTGTAAACATCTAAGACAGACAAGCACAAGGACGTTGAGGAAAAGGTCAAACAATGCAACGCAGGAGAACTGGAAAAGGTTAAAAGCTGAGAAGGACAGAGATAAATATCACAATGATGCAATCTATAGTGGAAACAAAATTATGTCAATCAAGGGGAAATACGCTACAAATTCACAGTTCCGAGCAAATGTTAATGCAAATGCTTCTGAGTACAGCGAGATGAAATATACTACAGATGACACATTCCGAGCACATAAACGTGAGTCCAGCAAGATGAAATACAGTAGTAACGACGAGTTTCACGCAAACGTCTGTGAGTACAGTAAAAAGAAATATGCGACCAATCCAGAGTTCCAAGCAGACGTCCGTCAGTACAGTAAGGAGAAATACTCGACCAATCCAGAGTTCCAAGCAGATGTTCGTCAGTACAGTAAGGAGAAATACTCGACCGATCCAGAGTTCCAAGCAGACGTTCGTCAGTACAGCCAGGACAGATATGCGGAAAAGAAACAAAACCAAAATGACATTGATTTTGCAATTGAATATTTCAAAAAACAAGTCTGTGTAGGTCCTGAATTTGCTTGCTGTGTTTGTCATCGTCAACTTTTCAGAAAGCAGGTTATTGAATGTAAGAAATATTTTTATGAGAACAAGGGTAAAGATATTGCTTCATTAGCAGAAAAGTGCATTACACTGAAATATTTGCATGACTGTGATAGGAAGTGTTTACGTGATTGTGAAATGTCAAAGGGATCATTTTCTAAACTGTGGATTTGTCACACATGCCATCGAAAAGTGCTATCAGGCAAAATGCCTCAAGAGAGTGTTGCAAACAATCTACATCTGGAAGAAGCACCACCAGAACTGAAATCTCTTAATGTTTTGGAACAACACCTGATAGCGCAACATATTCCATTTATGAAAGTGGTTGCATTGCCTAAAGGCGGCCAGAACGGTGTTCACGGGCCAGTTGTGTGTGTACCTGCCAACTTAGCTGATGTCAGCAATGTTCTCCCAAGAAATGAGTGTGATGACATGATGATACGAATTAAACTGAAAAGGAAGCTGACATATAAAGGTCATTATGATTATCAATATGTTCATACAGATCACGTAAGAAATGCTTTGGAATACTTGATTAGTCATAATCCGTACTATGCTGACATACAGATCAATACAGAGTGGACAAACCCTTTAATTCAAACCAATGAGATTGATGAGGTTGTTACTGAACAGAATGATCAATCAGTCAGAAATGATGATGACAATGATGATGAAGCCCATGAGGATAATACAAACATTGATAATGAAACGGAAGACAATGATGAAGATCTTACATACACTGAGCAACAGCCTGGACTCTACCTTGACTCATGCCTTCAACCGGTTGATTTAGCACAAGATATAGCAGACCAGCATTTTGACAGTATAATGTGTGTGGCCCCTGCAGAAGGAAACAGCCCTGTTAGACTATTAATGGATAAAACAAATGAGGCTAAATGTTTTCCAGTTCTGTATCCAAAAGGAAGTCCTACTTTTCATGATGAAAGAGAGGAGAAAATTACACTTGCAAGGTACCTCAACAACAGACTATTAAATGCGGATGGCAGGTTTGCAAAGAATACAGATTTCATATTTTATGCTCAATATATATCCGAAGTTCAACAGGTTGTTTCTAGTGTTTCTATAGCTATGAGAAAAGGAGTAGCGAGAAAAAATACCAGGCCCATCACAGCTGACATGTTAACAGATCCAGAGTCATTAAGGAAAATATTACACTTCGATGAAGGCTACAAGTATCTAAGACAGATTCGTGGCAGTCCAGCATTCTGGCAATGTGCACAAAAAGACCTGTTTGCTATGATAAGACAGCTGGGTATCCCTACATGGTTTTGCTCATTTTCAGCAGCAGATATGAGATGGCCTGAAATGCTTAGCACCCTACTACACCAAGAAGGAAAACAGGTTGATGTTGAAGAACTTGATTGGGCAGGAAAAAGTAGCATACTTAAACAGAACCCAGTGACAGCTGCAAGGATGTTTGATCACCGATGGCATTGCTTTCTAAAAGAAGTCATATTATCTGCAGCAGCACCTATTGGACAGGTAATTGATTATTTCTACCGTGTGGAGTTTCAACAGAGGGGAAGTCCTCATTGCCATTGTCTATTCTGGGTCAAAGATGCACCAAAAATCGATAAAAATACAGATGCAGATGTTGTTGAATTTGTGGACCAGTATGTAACATGTGAGATGCCATCAACAGATGATGAAGAGCTGCACGAGATCGTGAATAGTGTTCAAAAGCACAGCAGCAGACACTCAAAGACATGCAGAAAAAATAAAACAGTTTGTCGATTCAATTTTCCTAGGCCAGTTTCTTGTCAAACATTCATAAGCCGAGCAAAATCTCTAGAACAGAAAAGTCATTCAATGGAGGAACTAAAGATGAAGCTGTATGGTGTAGACGACTGTCATAATACACACAATGATAAAGAGGAATTTATTTTGACCATAGAGGACGCACATAACATTCTTGAAATGGTACGCCAAGCAGAATCAAGTTTACCGGTAGATGCTAAGTTTGATTCAATAGATGACAGACTTAAAGCAGCTGGCATTAATCCAGAAATGTATCATTTAGCGTGGAAGACAGTTCAAGAGGACTTGAAAAGAGATACTGCAATAAAAATTCTCGAGATGGTGAAAAAAACAGTATCGAATCCTGAGGCTACATTTGATTCAACAGATGATTTATTTCAATCGATAGGTATTAATCAAGAAATCTTTGAATTAGCATACAACAGAGTTGCTAAGAAAACAGGTGTTGTTTTGAAACGATCGCCAAATAGTACCTGGGTAAATCAATACAACAAAGATTTGTTACGAGGCTGGAATGCTAATATGGATATTCAATTTGTTGTAGATGCATATTCATGCGTTGTGTACATAATCTCTTACATCTCAAAAGCTGAGCGCCAAATGGGATTGCTACTTGATCGCACGCAGAAGGAAAGCCTCAATGGAAACCTTGATGCTAAACAAGCATTCCAAAGAATTGGTACTGCTTATCTTCATAATAGAGAAGTTAGTGCACAAGAGGCTGTATATAGAGTAACAAACATGCACTTGAAGGAATGCTCTCGCAAAGTTCAGTTTATTCCTGTTGTGGATACTGTTAGAATGTCCAAACCTTTGAATGTACTCAAGAACATGTCCTCGCAGGATACAGATGATGACTCGGGTTTATGGATGATTAGTCTAACAGACAGATATAAAAACCGACCCCAAACAGAAGAATTTGAACATGTATGCCTAGCTACATTTATTTCAGAATATAGGGTGCTGTCAAAATCAGAGGTTTCCACATCACAATCTGAAACATTTCAACTGAAACAAAATATGGGATATGTGAAAAGACGTACACGAACACAAGGTGCAGTTGTGAGGTATCCAAGATTTTCACCCACAAAAGATCCTGAAAAATACCATCAGTCACTGTTACAACTGTTCTTGCCATATTATCAAGACCATCAATTAAAACCTTCAGGTTTTGAGTCATTTGAAGACTTTTACAAACTTGGTGCTGTGACAAATGCTGATAATGTTTTACAAACAGTGAAATCCATCGTTGACACAAACAGGTCCCTTTATGAAAAAGAAAGTACCAAAATTGATGAAGCTCAAGAGCTCTTGGAGCAAAATGGTGATTTGGAAGATGCTTGGGCCCAACTCTGTCCTGAATCTGAAAATGAACGGTTAGAATGTGTTGACCTAAGGAAAAAACAAGTTCATGATGACGATGACAATGATGATGATAGAAACATGCCTGACCTGACCTCAAATGCACAAAAGGTTTGCACCACTGAAGCTCAAAATGCCCTCATGTGTAGAGAAGATGCATTACATCTAATGAGATCTTTAAATAAGGAGCAATCAAGTATCTTTCATGAAATACGCAGCTGGTGTTTACAGAAAATACATGGGGAAAGTCCTGAGCCATTCAATTGTTTCATCACTGGAGGTGCAGGCACAGGGAAGACACACTTGCTGAAAGCGATACATTATGAATCAAGCCGATTGTTGTCGCAAACTTCTGGAAATCCTGACAACATCACAGTTCTATTAACAGCTCCAACTGGTGTTGCTGCATATAATATTGGTGCGTCAACAATACACAACACTTTTTCCATTGGTGCTAATGTAACATTACCTTATGTACCTCTTGGAGAAGAGAAAATAAATGCTCTACGTGCAAAACTGGGTGATCTACAAATATTAATTATTGATGAAATATCCATGGTTGACCATCGGCTTCTGTCTTACATCCATGGCAGATTGAGACAAATCAAACAGACTGGTGACTATTCACTCTTTGGAAAAGTAAGCATACTTGCAGTCGGTGATTTTTATCAGCTACCACCTGTGAAAGGTACAGCTTTATATGCAGATGCAAAAGGAGTGAATTTGTGGCACGATAACTTCAAGGTTGCAAAATTAACACAGATTGTCAGACAAAAAAATGAAAGATTTGCTGAATTGCTAAATCAATTAAGAATACGTAAAAAGAATGAACCCCTAAATGAAATAGATGTCCATTTGATAAAACAACGTGAAACTGGAGAGCAGTCCAACGCAATTCACATATTTGCTACCAATAATGAGGTTGACAGGTACAATATAAAAATGCTGCATGAAAAATGTCCAGATGCCATTACTATAGAGGCAGAGGATTATGAAAGAAACCCAAAGACTGGAAGGATGGAGAAAAAAACAGGTCATCATAAGAAAGTCTTTAACTCTTGTTTATCACAATCTGTGAGCATTGGAAAAGGTGCAAGGGTTATGTTAAAGAAGAATATAGATGTTTCAGATGGTCTCGTGAATGGTGCATTTGGAACCGTTGTCCATATAATGTCTTCATCTGAAAGTTCATTTCCCTCTGAGGTTCATGTTTTGTTTGATGATCCAAAAGTTGGCAAAAATCAGAGGTCAAAGACACCAAAAAATATCTCTGAAAATAAAACAATTATTGAACCACAAGAAGATAACGTGACAAATAGTGGTGGAGTAAGACGGCAATTTCCTTTGAAATTAGCATGGGCATGCACAGTTCACAAAGTACAAGGTTTGACCGTTGACAATGCTGTTGTTTCATTAAAAAGAATATTTGCAGCAGGGCAAGCATATGTGGCACTAAGTCGTGTGAGAACACTCAGTGGTCTTATTATTGAAGATTTTAAGGATTCAGTCATATATTGCAATGAGAAAATTGATGAGGCAATTAAAAGCATGCCAGAGTTTATTGTGCACTATCAGAACCCCAACAAAACCACTTCATTTACAATGGTTTTACACAATGTCCAGAGTCTAAAAGCACATTTTAAAGATGTACAAGCACATACATTCTTTATGAATGCTGATTGCATTTGTTTAACAGAAACATGGCTAACATCTGAAGATTCATACAATGAGCCACATTTGTCAGGTTTCAAATTTCAACACAATCCAAGATCAAATTGTTATGATAATAGCCATCCAGTGCTAGCAAAATTAAAACAACAAGCAAGAGGTGGAGTTGGAATGTATTGTAGCCTTGATCACACAATCAATGCCTGGATTCCAGAAATCTGTAATTTAGAGTGTTTGATGTTTGAGGTTCCACAGGTTAATCTGACAGTTGCTGTTTTATACAGACCAAATTCATATTCAATAGATCTCTTCCGTCAAAACTTGGTGAAACTAATTCATGCTTTTGATAAATATGCTGGAGGTAAAGTTATTATGGGAGATTTCAATGAAGATATATTGACATCATCTACCATTGCAAATCTGATGCAACAACACAACTACCTACAATGTGTACAAAATGCAACAACAGAGAAAGGTACCTTGATTGATCATGTATATATTAAAGATGTTGATAATGTGACAGTCCATGTGTTACCAACCTACTACAGTTTCCATGACGCTATTAGTATTTCAATAGTTTGAGTTGAGTTGCTATAAAGATATTCAGATAATTGTTGTATAATAGACGACTTTTATAGAATTATTGCTTAATATTTTTCATTGCAATATTGCTTAACACTTGTTTCATTGAAATATTATTCTATCACTGTCAATAGCGTCCGTCCACTATTTAGGGGGGAGGGGGAAGCAGGGGGAGGTGATATTTTGGACGGCCCCCTGCGGGAAACTAACAAAAGGTGCTTTCTCACTGGTAATGGGCTGAGTCAACCCAGGGCAAACTTCAAGTTCACACTCTTGCAGGCATACATTTTTGCCCTGGGTTTCGAGTAAGAAATGAAAGTCTGTTCAACCTGGAGTTACCCCAGGTTGAAATTCCCAGTGAGAAAGCACCTAATCCCATCCTGCACTCCAGTTGTATCAGAAATGTAACTGAGATATGATGTCATCCCAGGTGCCAATTCTGGAGCTCTGATACAACTGGAATGCAGCATCAGCACTGCTGGTGTGGAGAGGAACACTGCTGGGGTGGGAGAGACTGCTGGGGTGGGAGAGAAACACTGCTGGGGTGGGAGAGACTGCTGGGGTGGGAGAGGAACACTGCTGGGGTGGGAGAGGAACACTGCTGTGCTGGGAAAGACTGCTGGGGTGGGAGAGGAACACTGCTGGGGTGGGAGAGGAACACTGCTGGGGTGGGAGATGAACACTGCTGGGGTGGGAGAGACTGCTGGGGTGGGAGAGGAACACTGCTGGGGTGGGAGAGGAACATTGCTGGGGTGGGAGAGGAACACTGCTGGGGTGGGACGGGAACACTGCTGGGGTGGGAGAGGGCTGAGAGGGTATGGCAGTGTTGGGGTGGGAGAGGGCTGAGAGGGTACGGCAGTGTTGGGGTGGGAGAGGGCTGAGAGGGTACGGCAGTGTTGGGGTGGGAGAGGGCTGAGAGGGTACGGCAGTGTTGGGGTGGGAGAGGGCTGAGAGGTTACGGCAGTGTTGGGGTGGGAGAGGGCTGAGAGGGTACGGCAGTGTTGGGGTGGGAGAGGGCTGAGAGGGTACGGCAGTGTTGGGGTGGGAGAGGGCTGAGAGGGTACGCAGTGTTGGGGTGGAAGAGGGCTGAGAGGGTACGGTAGTGTTGGGGTTGGGGGTGTCAGGCTTTGGTAGCACTTCTGGGATGGAAGAATACTGAGAAAAGTGTCGCACAGCTGCCCAAATAGAAATAGTTTACAGAGCTCAGACACTGGGAGTCATGCCTACATTGGGTCATACATGATCTGGTGGCTTCACCACTCTCCACAGACAGATTGATGCTAATGCTGGGCACTAAACTCCAGAAATAACTGCCCAGTATACCGACCAACCAGAGGACAGAGCAAGAACCATCTGCAACATCTATGTGTCTAGCAGGCTGAACTCCCCAACCCATAGCAGCAACAGATGAGAGGACTGCAAAAGACAACCTGCTGCCTCATCTGAGGGTTTAACAGGGGGAACACCTGGCCCTGACGCTGCAAAAGACCTTTGGATAATGTACATGACCACCACTACACCGGCTATGGGTTTAACAGGGGGAACACCTGGCCCTGAGGCAACAAAGTAATCTGAGAGCAGCCCTCCCCTATCTCAACAACCAAGAAGAACTGTGACACCTCCTGTGGACTCTGCACCTTTTGACAGCAGTACTAGGATGGCAGAGAGGACAGTATTGCTGGGGTGGGTGAAAGCAAGCCTTGCTACAATTGTTCTGAAAAAAAAAACAGTTCTGTGTAATTTGCTTAAAAACATTCATGCAATTTTTGTAATGTTCCTATTTTTATGATCATATTTTATATAATTATTTGAATTATCCACCACAATAGTTCCATATTATTACTAATATGATGTACTGGAGTCATCAAAGTCAATCAAAAGTTTCTTTGCAATGTATGTTTTTGTTTGTTTTCTTAAAGGGCTTCCAGAACATATCCTGATCTTAGATATCTGAAGAAGATGAAGCATTTCCTCAAACAATACCCTGCAATCCAGGCAGCTTCAATGGACGAATGAAGACTTCAATGGACAGAGAAAGGTATAAATTGATGTAAAATAAGTCATAATGAAATTTGAATTTGCCTGATTCTGAGTCAAAGCATGCATGCATGTTGTACTTCTGATTCTCTTCTCAGACTGGAGTGTCACATGATGACATTAGGCTCTTAGCTGTCTGAAGAAGATTAAACAGCCTCTTCCTAATGGTCGAACATTTCATCAAACAATACCCTGCAATCCACGCAGGTTTCATAGACCAATGACTGAAGACTTCAATGGATAGAGACAGGTATAAATTGATGTAAAATAAGTCATAATTTCCTGAAAATTTAATTTGCCTGATTCTGAAACAAAGCATGCGTGCATGTTGTACTTCTGATTCTCTTCTCAGACTGGAGTGTCACATGATGACGTTAGGCTCTTAGCTGTCTGAAGAAGATTGAACAGCCTCTTCCTAATGGTCGAACAATTCATCAAACAATACCCTGCAATCCACGCAGGTTTCATAGACCAATGACTGAAGACTTCAATGGACAGAGACAGGTATAAATTGATGTAAAATAAGTCATAATTTCCTGAAAATTTAATTTGCCTGATTCTGAAACAAAGCATGCGTGCATGTTGTACTTCTGATTCTCTTCTCAGACTGGAGTGTCACATGATGACGTTAGGCTCTTAGCTGTCTGAAGAAGATTGAACAGCCTCTTCCTAATGGTCGAACATTTCATCAAACAATACCCTGCAATCCACGCAGGTTTCATAGACCAATGACTGAAGACTTCAATGGACAGAGACAGGTATAAATTGATGTAAAATAAGTCATAATTTCCTGAAAATTGAATTTGCCTGATTCTGAAACAAAGCATGTGTGCATGTTGTACTTCTGATTCTCTTCTCAGACTGGAGTGTCACATGATGACATTAATATGTGTCAGGACTCTATGGACACAATGATTGTAAAAAAGTGTGGTATGTGTGTTTTCTGACAAGAGTTCAATTGAAACGCAAATCCTCCCCATTCTTGACAAACTGAAGGACATTTTCAGACAAGTAAGACAATTCTGCCTTCAAGACTGCCATGAATGAGAAGGTCTTGGCAGACCTCTCCCCATGCTATTTAGGAAAGGATATCACACATATGCATTCTCTGAGACAAACAGACAACAGCATTCTCACACAATGCCTGGGTGGTGACAGACACATATACACAGTACATGTTGTAAATTGTAGAAAGTGGAGTGGAAGAGATTATGCCTTGGGTGAGATTACAGTGTAAAACACTAAGAACAGCAGTAAAGGTCAGATTGTTTATTTAAACCAGTTCAGGACTAAGATCCATGCTGGTAAAGAAACAAATGTCAATAGGTGAATTAACATATCCAACGAGCAGTGCCTTTTAAATTGAATGTGTTATCTTTTCCAAGCTGCATTTTCTTTTGGCCCTCATAACGGTATGAGATGATTGTGTTTATTTAAATTGTACATTCATTTTTATTTTTTTTATCACACACAACTGTTGGATGTCTATATTACTATGCAAAATACCATAATAAAATGTGTATCTTTGAAGATGAAACAAATGATTTGCATGACTTATTTAACTCTTCACCACAAGAACTATAAAGAGAGATGCCCAACATCAGCTAGATGCACAAGTAAGTCTGCAGAATACAGGACAACACCATAGATGGGTCTGAACAATGTTTCATAAGAAGATTATGTCAAGTACGGTTTATAAACAACCAGAAATTCAATCATTTTGATTTACTATTACAGTGACACAAAAGGCAGGTCTGCATGCAAAAGTAGACTTTCCAATCTTGATACTTTATCACTCTCCCATCCAGTTTGCCACAAATGCATCATTTAAAACATCACTGCACTCTTTACTCTTTCGTCAACTGGCCCTCCCTCCACAACCCTCCTAACATTCACTAGCCATCAGCGGCATGCTCTGGTACCACTGTACCAAGTTTCGGAAAAATCGGCTTGGCGGGTAAGCCTTAACAGGAAATTAGCTCCCTAGCACCCCCATTTGGGTTGATCAGGCCAGGTCAGGTTCGCCTCTGGTTATATGTGTGGACATGCCTATAACATTTCATGGTGTTCTGTACAACCCTTCAGAAGTGATACGCCTTTATGTGAAAAGTCACTTGGCAATCTTCATTGGCTCATAGTGGCTGTTAAATTCAACTTTTCCAATGTTTGCTGGGATGGAAATTTAGAAATTGCTCCCTAGATTCTGTCTACCGAGCGTGATGTGAATCGGTGAAACTTTCTAGGAGGAGATAGATTTTAAGCGTTTTCCAAAAAATGCAAAATAGCAGATAATTTACATAACCGGAAGTTATAGGTTCTTGAGGCAAATTTGTTCATCGTGAGAAGAGACATATGTGTGAAAAGTGTCATGACTCTATGTCAAACGGGGCATGAGCTATGCCTGTTCAAAGTTTACAATTTCAGTCGGCTGCTATAGCGCCCCCTATTGGCTAATCGATCTGGGTCGTGCTCCATGGACTCAGCACATCATCCTCTACCATCATGCAAATTTTGGTAAAAAGTTACCACTCCGTTCTATAGGCTGCCATTGACTCCCATGGCGGAAAAAAGAATAATAATAATAATAGTAATACCATCAATAACAATCCAATTGGTGGAAAATGACATCATAGGATGCGATGAACTCGGCATGAGCGAGGGATTCCAACGGTACCTCATTTTTCAAAATCGGTTACACAGGTCAAAAGTTGTGTGCATTAACGCACTTCCAAATTTGACATGGTGGTGGCGCTAGAGGGTTTGAGCTGTCGCAATGCCACTTGCTGCCAGAGGTCATGGGACTGTCCCCGATGAGTGTGCCAAATGTGGCTTTAATACATTAACAATTTTCTGAGATATGACCACACTTCCTGTTTGGCGGCTTGGACACCAAATTTGATTGGCTGTAGCGGGCGAACCCTTTCGAAAATTGAAAATCCCTGAACATCCTATGTGGACATTGGTCTAGAGAATGTGCCTACCGAGTTTCGTGCAGATTGGTCAAAATTCCTAGGAGGAGATACATTTGAAGTGTTTTTCAAAAAATTCAAGATGGCGGAAAATCTATATAACCGGAAGTTATGGGTCCTTGAGGCAAATTTGTTCATCATGAGGAGAGACATATGTGTGCAAAGTGTCATGTCTGTAGGTCAAACGGGGCCTGAGATATGCCTGTTCAAAGTTCGCAACTTCAGTCGGCTGCTATAGCGCCCCCTATTGGCTAATCGATCTGGGTCGTGCTCCATGGACTCAGCACATCATCCTCTACCATCATGCAAATTTTGGTAAAAAGTTACCACTCCGTTCTATAGGCTGCCATTGACTCCCATGGCGGAAAAAAGAATAATAATAATAATACCATCAATAACAATAGGGGCTTCGCACTTTGTGCTTGGCCCCTAAATATAGCTGCAAGCAGCAATGTGGGGGCCAAGCAGGACATGCGACCAGCGCATAAAAGACAACAAGCGAAACACGTCATAGGAGTCTATTCAAATCGCTACCGCAGTTTTGAAAATCGGGCGTACGGTTCAGAATATACGCACTTCCAACTTTGACAGGTTGGTGGCGCTAGAGACTTTGAGGTGTCGACATAGACTTGGTGACAGGGGTCTCGGGACCGTCCACGATGAGTGTGCCTAATGTGGTTATGATACATCAAAACCTTACTGAGATTTGACCACACTTCCTGTTTGGCGGCTTGGACGCCAAATTCGATTGGCTGTAGCGAGCGAACACCTTCGACAATCGAAAATCCCTCTAGGAGTTTTGTGGACATTGGTCTAAAGAATGTGTAGAGCCAGTTTCATGTAGATGGGTGAAAATCCTTAGGAGTAGATACATTTTAAGTGTTTTACACAAAATACAAAATGGCGG
>NW_028175606.1:5000-15000 GCF_949987555.1 Borostomias antarcticus
ATCTTGCGATCTATCTAGCTCTCTATCTACATAATATACCTAACTAGGTATCCACCTACATATAAAGCATACATCAACTCACATATATACCCTTACTATACATGCAGGTACATATAAAGCATATATTAACTCACATATATACCCTGACTGTACATGCAGGTACATATAAAGCATATATTAACTCACATATAAACCCTTACTGTACATGCAGGTACATATAAAGCACTCAATGTTCTGTTCTGTTCTGTTCAATCTTCTGTTCAATCTTCTGTTCTGTTCAATCTTCTGTTCTGTTCAATGTTCTGTTCAATGTTCTGTTCTGTTCAATGTTCTGTTCAATGTTCTGTTCTGTTCAATGTTCTGTACCCGTACTTGTTTCACATGGCTGATGAGTGCTGTCCTGACCTGTCCTGTCCTGTCCTGTCCTGTCCTGTCCTGTCCTGTCCTGTCCTGTCCTGTCCTGTCCTGTCCTGTCCTGTCCTGTCCCGTCCCGTCCTGTCCCGTCCCCAGCGCGAGGCCGGGGAGCTGGCGCGCCCCATCCTGGTTCAGGCTGTGGGGACCAACGGCCGGGTCTTCCAGTACGTTCTCTTCCAGCTGAACACCACCTCGCTGCAGAGCGACAGCGGGGTCAAGAACCTGGTCTGGGTGGACGAGGACCAGCTGCTCTACCACTTTGCGAAGGTCAGACCCCTCATCAAGAAGAAGGAGGTGCAGGTGAGGAGCGCTCGTCCGCTAGGCCAGGGGGTCAGTCTGGTCCAAGGAGCTCCGCTAGACCAGGGGGTCAGTCTGGTCCAAGGAGCTCCGCTAGGCCAGGGGGTCAGTCTGGTCCAAGGAGCTCCGCTAGGCCAGGGGGTCAGTCTGGTCCAAGGAGCTCCGCTAGGCCAGGGGGTCAGTCTGGTCCAAGGAGCTCCGCTAGGCCAGGGGGTCCGTCTGGTCCAAGGAGCTCCGCTAGGCCAGGGGGTCAGTCTGGTCCAAGGAGCTCCGCTAGGCCAGGGGGTCAGTCTGGTCCAAGGAGCTCCGCTAGGCCAGGGGGTCAGTCTGGTCCAAGGAGCTCCGCTAGGCCAGGGGGTCAGTCTGGTCCAAGGAGCTCCGCTAGGCCAGGGGGTCAGTCTGGTCCAAGGAGCTCCGCTAGGCCAGGGGGTCAGTCTGGTCCAAGGAGCTCCGCTAGGCCAGGGGGTCAGTCTGGTCCAAGGAGCTCCGCTAGGCCAGGGGGTCAGTCTGGTCCAAGGAGCTCCGCTAATCTATTACGTTATCTTGAGGCTTGTCAATGTTTCTGATGGGCCGATTTGTCCCTCTCCCTTTGCTTTACCCTACCTGGGTATCCTCTCTCTCTCCACCTCTCTCTCCTCTCGTCTCCTCCTCTCTCTCCTCTCCCTCTCGTCTCCTCTCTCTCCTCCTCTCTCTCTCCTCTATCTCTCCTCTCCCTCCTCTCGTCTCCTCTCCCTCCTCTCGTCTCCTCTCTCTCTCCTCTCTCCTTCTCTCTCTCCTCTCTCTCTCCTCCTCTCTCTCTCTCTCCTCTCCCTCTCGTCTCCTCTCTCTCCACTCCCTCCTCTCGTCTCCTTTCTCTCTCTCTCTCCTCTCGTCTCCTCTCTCTCCTCTCTCTCTCCTCTCTCTCCTCTTGTCTCCTCTCTCTCTCCCCTCCTCTCTCTCCCTCCTCTCCCTTCTCTCTCCTCTCTCTCCAGGTGCCTGCTGGCTTGTCAGGCTACCAGCCCCAGACCTTCCAGAAGTTTCTCTCCCTCTATCTGCATGGAGCTGTGTGAGATATGCAACAATAAAACAATGTTAAAGACCTCCGTTTCTACCGTCATGACTGTACCATGTGTGAATAAACAAGTTCCAACTCACCCCCCCCGTCTCGGTTGTATTCAGTGTCTCAAATTACAGCATAGAGATTGAAATAACAAGACCGCACTGTACAGATATCTCTCATTGGGATACAGACTGGGTTTCTTTGTATACAGTAGCGCTATAGGCTCTGTGCATCAGCTTCACTACTTCCTGAATGTCACTTGGCATCTTTATTTCCTGTCCAATATGATTGGATTAAGTGATTAATCAGGTGTGCGCTGGGTCTGCCTCACAACTGATTAATCATTTAATCCAATCATATAGAACAGGAAATAAAGGTGCCAAGTGACTTTCAGGAAGTAGTGGAGCTGGTGCACAGAGCCTATTGTATGTACTTTTGTCATAAGTCCACCTCTGAGGGATGGGCGTGGTCTGTCAGTATGCCTGCTAGTCCACACGGTCCCGGAGTATCACTAGTCTACAGAGGAGTAGCCTACTTTCTACCCAATCCAAAGAGAATAACTGGGCTACTTGAACAGGTAAGACTGTGTGCATTTTGCTTTTCTTCCTCGGGAAGCGTTGCAACATAGGTCGACTCAAAGTTGCCGTTTTAACTTGTGGAGTCTTAACTCCGCGGAGCTGACGCGCCTCCGTCAACAAGGGTGCTGAAATCGAACGCACGCAAAAGGTGTGTCGACTACATGCAACTTTGTAAGCAAAGAAATAAGATTGCAGCCTAATAGGTTTTCTAGTCTAGCACTTTTCTAGCGGTGTCCAACAGTGTTCTTGCGAACTTTTCCTGCTGAGCTGGTTGAACAGGGAAGCTCGGTTCATTCGTGAGCGTGATTTGGCAACTATGTCCTCTCACCGCCCTGCGCCTGCGCAGTCCGCCCTGTGTCCTGACTCAGGGGTCAGACAACATGACCAGATCACTCACCGCCTCGGCAGGAGAACTTCCTAGTGTCGTATATTTCTGATGCATCTTCTTCTTGTGAAACAGAACTTCAAGGAGGCCAAAAACGTTGAATCAATTTATTGAGCATGCCTAACAGGTCAAATCTTCGGCAATACTAAAGTTATTTTACGAGGTGGCGAGCTTATATCTTGGCTTCAGGCCAAGTATCACATGACAAACAAATTTGCATACAAGGGATGTACATTTAACACAGATCTGGTCAACTAGTCTTGTAATTGGTCAACAGGTCACTGAGCTCTGCCCCCCTCCGGACATGGGGGCAATCAAGGATTCTTCCTGTCCTGCTAAGATCACGTTTCAACTGTAGACTTATTGACCCAGAGGACAAAGGAATGTTTACTCAGGACAGGGCATCTGTTGTCACTATCCTGTTATAATAACACAGTTCTACCTAAAGGGAAGTTTATTCATTATTCTTAGTAAATTGATTACTACATGAGAGTAATACAAATGTATTGATGTAATACAGTATAAAAATATACTACACTAGCATGCAGAGAGATCGCGTGGAATTAGTCTCCTTCACCGCATTCACGATACAGTCAAACCTCTGAGGTGTGACAATGCATACTAGCCCACTAATGCTCATAATATGAGCAGCAAATATTGAACCGGTGGAGTTGGTATCTTCTTCCATTGTATACGATGAGGGTGGTGATGTCGCTCCCCCCAGGGATGAGTTCTGAGGGCAGCCGGGCTGAGGAAGAGGGGGATGAGAAGCAGGAGGAAGAGGAGTATGGAAACCCTACGGAGGTGAAGATGTGTCAGATCGTGATGCAGGGTCACGCCAACCATCGGCAGGAGCTGAGCGTCGGCCAGCTGCTCAAGTGGATGGACTCCACCGCCTGTCTGTCTGGTGAGTGTGTGTGTGTGTGTGTGTGTGTGTGTGTGTGTGTGTGCGTGCGTGCTATGCCTGTCTGTCTGGTGAGTGAGTGAGTGAGTGTGTGTGTGTGTGTGTGTGTGTGTGTGTGTGTGTGTGTGTGTGTGTGTGTGCGTGCGTGCGTGCGTGCTATGCCTGTCTGTCTGGTGAGTGTGTGTGTGTGTGTGCGCGTGCGTGCTATGCCTGTGTCTGGTGAGTGGGTGTGCGTGCGTGTGTGCTATGCCTGTCTGGTGTGTGTGTGTGTGTGCGCGGGCTATGCCTGTCTGTCTGGTGAGTGTGTGTGTGTGTGTGTGCTACGCCTGTCTGTCTGGTGTGTGTGTGTGCGTGTGTGTGCTATGCCTGTCTGTCTGGTGTGTGTGTGTGTGTGCGTGTGTGTGCTATGCCTGTCTGTCTGGTGTGTGTGTGCGTGTGTGTGCTATGCCTGTCTGTCTGGTGTGTGTGTGTGCGTGTGTGTGCTATGCCTGTCTGTCTGGTGTGTGTGTGCGTGTGTGTGCTATGCCTGTCTGTTTGGTGTGTGTGTGTGTGTGTGTGTGTGTGTGTGCTAGACCTGTCCAGCACTCCAGACAGGAAGTCTAATGTCTCTATTTCCTGTGTGCAGCCGAGAGGCATGCTGGGTGTTCATGTGTCACGGCGTCCATAGACGACATCCACTTTGAACACACGATCGGGTGAGTGTTTCATATCTACATTTTCAATCATTTACAGGTTCCTCAGGCAGTGGCTATAGTGGATTAATTATTGTGTCTGTGTGTGTGTGTGTGTGTGTGTGTGCGTCCACCAGGGTTGGGCAGGTGGTGAACATCAAAGCCAAAGTAAATAGGGCCTTCAACACCAGCATGGAGGTCAGTCTGCTGCACACACACACACGCACGCACACACACACGCACGCACACACACACACACATGCACGCACACACACACACACACACACACCCACACACAGACACATTGTAAGTAAGCTTGAACAAGCAACCAATGTGGCACTTTTCTATGGGGTGTGAAAAGTGCCATTTTGGTTGCTTGTTCAAAGCTTACTTACAACGTGCATGTATGTATGTGTGAGTATGTGTGTATGTATATACATACACACACACATACATACATACATACACACACGTTCGCGTTAACCAGCACAGCTCACTACAAAACATGCGCACATGCGCGGTAGTTCGATCGCGCTTTAAGTGAATGGGGGAGCTCACGTGACTGTTTGCGTTGTGAGTTGTGAGCTCAGTGGTGCGTGTTTGTATGTATGTGTGTCTGTGTGTCTGTCACGTGTACCACGAAGGGTTGCTTGTTCACACATTACAAGACCATGTGTGTATGTGTGTGTGTGTGTGTATGAGATCTAACATTACATACACACATACATACATACATACATACATACATACATACACGTTCGCTCCAACCAGCGCAGCTGTATGTGAAACTGCTTGCGCAAGCGCGGTAGCCACCGTACTTCCGCGTGACGTCACCGAATGTGTTGCTGCTGTTTTCACTCTTGAGAAGTGCGTGTATGTATGTATTTGTGTGTGTGTGTCTATGTTTCGACTCGCTTAATGAATGACTTCGATACATCGCTTCAGAGAATGAAGACGACTATGGTAAATATAGCACTCAAATATTAATATCTGCGTGGTTAGATGTATCGGCTTTTACTGCAAGCTAGCTAGCTTCCCAGCTAACGTTACATCATTGCCTAGGCTAGCGAAGTGTCTACCAAGAGTGTGGGTAACGTTAGATGGTCACGTTATGCGAATTCAACTCGGTATATTATGTAGCTGTATCTAGCTAGCTCCATTACTTTACAGTTTGGCTAGAGAAGACCGGTGTATTGAACGCGGTCAAACTCAGGCCTGCCAAGTTTGCCTGTCGGTGCTATTAAAATCACGTCCCAACTGTATTCCCTGTGCAGTAACGTTACTCATTCAGCACCAGCCTCCATTATTAACGTTATAGTGTATGCCTGTGATCAGAGAGGAGCGCGTTATTCCCTCTAGCCTTAATGGTTTGTAAATGTTATAAAGTGTCTATTGCAATATGGAGGTACATTATTTTCCATATGCTGTGTTCGAGAGTAGAGGTTTTGTAACTACATTACTAGCCATATACATGTGCATGAACGCTCTGCAGTAATGACTTGGGGTGCTATTATCACAGTGCTTGTTGGGTCCAACTACAGATTGTTTTTGATGTTATAGATGGACTGTGTACCAGCCTTGAGATTTGACTCCAACAACCTCATGGTCATGGCTCAGGGAAGTACTATCCAGCTGCAGCGGTGGAGAAGTGATGCCCCTATGGGAACCAGCCCAGAGGAGGAAGGAGAATTGCAGTTTGTTTTCTGTCGTGGAGTTGTCCCGAGTTGCCAGATGAACGTCCAGCTCTACCTGCTGGGAGGAGCTGAGCTGGAGTGAGGACCGAGGGAGGCGATAGGCAGCTAGTAGCCAGGACCTCGACACCATCAGCCAGCTTTACACAGACTGATGCATTGCAATAGAACATGTCATTTCTTATCATATCATCTTATAATAACGCTTAGTAATGAAGGAAGGTACCCATGATCACACTGTAGCATTTCAACGACTGGTTTGCCAGAAAAACACAATTATGTATCCAAGTCCCTCACAACAAACAACACAGCTTGGATAATGTGTGCCATGTATGCAGAGCTAGTGTAGCTGATATCATTGTGATGTGGTATAAAGACAACACTGCCATGACTTGTTGCTGAATTTTTATTGCGGGCAGGGGTCACTAGTCATCACTGGAGCTGACATCTAAAAAGTGTTGGCAAACATGTCTCTTGCTCACAAATCTACTTGGATCCTCACCGTTACATGGTAAATAAAAAAGCAAACACATTGTCAGTAAACAAGTTGTCTCTGTATACGATTTGAAGAAACTGTAGACATCCAATCAGCAATGCACACATTATCCAAGCTGTGTTATTTGTTGTGAGGGACTTGGATACATAATTGTGTTTTTCTGGCAAACCAGTCATTGAAATGCTACAGTGTGATCATGGGTACCTTCCTTCATTACTAAGCATTATTATACTATGTGACATAGTGTTAATATGTCTTTGACATAAACAAATTATAAGAAATGACATGTTCTATTGCAATGCATCAGTCTGTGTAAAGCTGGCTGATGGTGTCAAGGTCCTGGCTACTAGCTGCCTATCGCCTCCCTCGGTCCTCACTCCAGCTCAGCTCCTCCCAGCAGGTAGAGCTGGACGTTCATCTGGCAACTCGGGACAACTCCACGACAGAAAACAAACTGCAATTCTCCTTCCTCCTCTGGGCTGGTTCCCATAGGGGCATCACTTCTCCAACGCTGCAGCTGGATAGTACTTCCCTGAGCCATGACCATGAGGTTGTTGGAGTCAAATCTGAAGGCTGGTACACAGTCCATCTATAACATCAAAAACAATCTGTAGTTGGACCCAACAAGCACTGTGATAATAGCACCCAAGTCATTACTGCAGAGCGTTCATGCACATGTATATGGCTAGTAATGTAGTTACAAAACCTCTACTCTCGAATACAGCATATGGAAAATAATAATGTACCTCCATATTGCAATAGACACTTTATAACATTTACAAACCATTAAGGCTAGAGGGAATAACGCGCTCCTCTCTGATCACAGGCATACACTATAACATTAATAATGGAGGCTGGTGCTGAATGAGTAACGTTACTGCACAGGGAATACAGTTGGGACGTGATTTTAATAGCACCGACAGGCAAACTTGGCAGGCCTGAGTTTGACCGCGTTCAATACACCGGTCTTCTCTAGCCAAACTGTAAAGTAATGGAGCTAGCTAGATACAGCTACATAATATACCGAGTTGAATTCGCATAACGTGACCATCTAACGTTACCCACACTCTTGGTAGACACTTCGCTAGCCTAGGCAATGATGTAACGTTAGCTGGGAAGCTAGCTAGCTTGCAGTAAAAGCCGATACATCTAAACAAAAAAACAAATTGATTTGGCATACGATCTGCCCACAAAGCATGGTCTTGTCATCTAACCACGCAGATATTAATATTTTTAGTGCTATATTTACCATAGTCGTCTTCATTCTCTGAAGCGATGTATCGAAGTCATTCATTAAGCGAGTCGAAACATAGACACACACACACACACACACAGACATACATACACGCACTTCTCAAGAGTGAAAACAGCAGCAACACATTCGGAATACGGTGGCTACCTATGGGGTGTGAAAAGTGCCCTTTGGTTGCGTGTTCAAGCTTACTTACAACGTGTATGTATGTGTGTGTGTATGTGTGTATGTATATACATACACACACACATACAGACATACACACACGTTCGTGTGAACAAGCAGAGCTCACTGCAAAACATGCGCACATGCGCGGTAGTTCGCTCGCGCTTTAAATGAATGGGGGAGCTCACGTGACCGAATGACTGTTTGCGTTGTGAGTTGTGAGCTCAGTGGCGCGTGTATGTGTGTATGTGTGTGTGTGTGTGTGTATGTATGAGATCGAACATAGCCTACATACATACACACACACACACACACATACACGTTCGTTCCAACCAGCGCAGCTGTATGTGAAACTGCTTGCGCATACAAGCGCGGCAGCCACCGCACTTCCGCGTGACGTCACCGAATGCTCTGCCGCTGTTTAGAGAAATGCGTGTATGTGTGTATGTATGTGTGTGTGTGTGTGTGTGTGTGTGTGTGTGTGTGTGTATGTATGTATGTATGTCTGTGTGTGTGTGTGTGTGTGTCTGTTTCGACTCGCTTAATGAAGGACTTCGATACATCGCTTCAGAGAATGAAGACGACTATGGTAAATATAGCACTAAAAATATTAATATCTGCGTGGTTAGATGACAAGACCATGCTTTGTGGGTAGATCGTATGCCAAATCAATTTGTTTTTTTGTTTAGATGGGGGAGAGCCGGTCAAAAGTCGCGCAGGACAAAAGTCGCGTTCCCATTTTCTCCAGAATGACTGGACCTGCAAATATGTGGTTATAGCCTACTTGCCTGCACATATTACCGTGTAGGAGCTCCCTTCAAATTTTGGGCGCGATCGCAGCATATTTGACAGAGATATCGATGGAAAACCACTTTTGCCCCATATAAGTAAAATCATGGTCTCATAAGCATTTTTCGATTTTAAATTTGTGTACACTTGTTTTAGTTTGCAAACATATGCAATTTTCTTAGCATATCTACTGGCTACATGATAACATAGCTTTCAAGTTTCGTTCGAGCAAGTCGTGCCTGCAAGCCAGGGAGAAATGACAGGAGACCGTGGCGGGACAAATGTCGCATCCCGTAGAGTGACAGAAGTCGCATTCTGATGGCTTAGAACCAGAGGGGTGCGCGAGTGACATTTGGGCAGAATGTACAGGTGAAATGAAAGCTCTCGAAGAGATCTTTCTAATGCTATTGGTCAGCTTTGTATGCAGTTTTAATGTGAAAGATACTGTTACGGCTCCGCCTCCGCCTGGGCGCTCTCTAGCTCCCACCACCGTTCCCGCAGCGCGCACGCCACGGCCTTCCACTTCAGCGCGCGCTCTGCGCGCCCTTCGACGTGATCACCCCGCACACCTGAACACGGTTCCGCTAACCAGCTCTGAGGGCGCGGCTCACCTGCTGCCACTACTCATCCAATCACCTCCCCTATAAGAACCCGGTCTTCCCAACGTTCTTCCCTAAGATTCGTTGTGATTCCGGTTTGTTTGCTGCTCTTTTCCTGGACTGACACACGGCTTCCCCGACCCATTCTCCCCGGACCTCGACCACGGATTGGATTACGTTTTCTGGACATTGTTTGTTGATAGATTGACCCCTACCTGAACTTGACTACCCTTTGCCTTGCCCTCTGTACCTCCGCTTTGTATTAAACCGCCCTCTGGGCTTGGAACTGTCCGTCTGTGTCCGTGCGTTTGGGTCAGCTAGCCAACCAGCCCCCTTACAGATACATCTTAAATGCAGTCAAGACAAATTATTTTGCCTCTTAACTTTTGGCAAACCCCCTGGTTCCAGTCAATTGGATTATATAGGCTACTTTCGTTTACAATGACGTAACCTTATGAACACATAGCTTAACCTATAGGCCTACATAAACACAATAGCCTAAAACCATGTTTATTTAGGCCTACAATGTATTTTCTTTCATTGACAGCATGCCAAGAGTTAGGGTGAGGAAAACGACGCGCGGTCTCTTTAGCCCTGAGACCATCAGGCAGACAGCTCAGGAGGTCGTTGAAGGCTATATATTATTATGATATGTCTAATAATACATTCGTTTTGTGTTTGTCCCCACGCAGAGCAAATTATTTTGTTTACAACTATTTT
>NW_028175606.1:22500-31365 GCF_949987555.1 Borostomias antarcticus
GCTGTCTATAAATATAAAGACACAGAGCTGTCTATTAATATAAAGACACAGGGCTGTCTATAGATATAAAGACACAGGGCTGTCTATAGATATAAAGACACAGGGCTGTCTATAGATATAAAGACACAGGGCTGTCTATAAATATAAAGACACAGGGCTGTCTATAAATATAAAGACACAGGGCTGTCTATAAATATAAAGACACAGAGCTGTCTATAGATATAAAGACACAGGGCTGTCTATAAATATAAAGACACAGGGCTGTCTATAGATATAAAGACACAGGGCTGTCTATAAATATAAAGACACAGGGCTGTCTATAAATATAAAGACACAGGGCTGTCTATAAATATAAAGACACAGGGCTGTCTATAGATATAAAGACACAGAGCTGTCTATAGATATAAAGACACAGGGCTGTCTATAAATATAAAGACACAGGGCTGTCTATAGATATAAAGACACAGGGCTGTCTATAGATATAAAGACACAGGGCTGTCTATAGATATAAAGACACAGGGCTGTCTATAGATATAAAGACACAGAGCTGTCTATAAATATAAAGACAGAGCTGTCTATAAATATAAAGACACATGGCTGTCTATAGATATAAAGACACAGAGCTGTCTATAGATATAAAGACACAGCTGTCTATAAATATAAAGACACAGGGCTGTCTATAGATATAAAGACACAGGGCTGTCTATAGATATAAAGACAGGGCTGTCTATAGATATAAAGACACAGGGCTGTCTATAAATATAAAGACACAGAGCTGTCTATAGATATAAAGACACAGGGCTGTCTATAAATATAAAGACACAGAGCTGTCTATAAATATAAAGACACAGAGCTTTCTATAAATATAAAGACACAGAGCTGTCTATAAATATAAAGACACAGAGCTGTCTATAAATATAAAGACACAGGGCTGTCTATAAATATAAAGACACAGAGCTGTCTATAAATATAAAGACACAGAGCTGTCTATAAATATAAAGACACAGGGCTGTCTATTAATATAAAGACACAGGGCTGTCTATAAATATAAAGACACAGGGCTGTCTATAGATATAAAGACACAGGGCTGTCTATAGATATAAAGACACAGAGCTGTCTATAAATATAAAGACACAGGGCTGTCTATAAATATAAAGACACAGAGCTGTCTATAGATATAAAGACACAGGGCTGTCTATAAATATAAAGACACAGGGCTGTTTATAAATATAAAGACACAGGGCTGTCTATAGATATAAAGACACAGGGCTGTCTATAAATATAAAGACACAGGGCTGTCTATAGATATAAAGACACAGGGCTGTCTATAGATATAAAGACACAGAGCTGTCTATAAATATAAAGACACAGGGCTGTCTATAAATATAAAGACACAGAGCTGTCTATAAATATAAAGACACAGGGCTGTCTATAGATATAAAGACACAGGGCTGTCTATAAATATAAAGACACAGAGCTGTCTATAAATATAAAGACACAGGGCTGTCTATAAATATAAAGACACAGGGCTGTCTATAGATATAAAGACACAGGGCTGTCTATAGATATAAAGACACAGGGCTGTCTATAAATATAAAGACACAGAGCTGTCTATAAATATAAAGACACAGGGCTGTCTATAGATATAAAGACACAGGGCTGTCTATAAATATAAAGACACAGGGCTGTCTATAGATATAAAGACACAGGGCTGTCTGTAAATATATATATTTTTTTTTTATTTTTTTTTTATTTTAACTTTTACTTATCCATTAGGAACCCATTTGCGATGGTGCCCTGGTTAGAAGCATTCATACAGTATTTAAAATTATACAACCATTCAAAAACATTATACACCAATACATTTTATACATTCAAACATATTACATGTCATTACTAGGGATGTAACGATAATCGGTATAATGATAAACCACAATAAAATTTGATTAAATTTATTGTGATAAAATTATCATTAAAACCATGTTTGATTTCTCCGCTTTGAAAAACTGTAAATACTGTCCAGCATCAACCAACGTTAGTAACAGTTTCCAAGATGCATTATTTTAATGTTCATGCAAACAAAAAGTGCATAGTGCTGCTAATTTAATTTGTGGTTTTCAATATGAAACTTGGTGAAATGATTTCAGTGTGTGCATCAGTAGTTTTTGAAAATTTTGTGCACTGATAACCATGATAATACTGATAACCATAATAATACTGATAACCGTGATAATACTGATAACCGTGATAATACTGATAACCATGATAATACTGATAACCATGATAATACTGATAACCATGATAATACTGATAACCATAATAATACTGATAACCGTGATAATACTGATAACCATGATAATACTGATAACCGTGATAATACTGATAACCGTGATAATACTGATAACCATGATAATTTTGGTTACTGTAATTGTGATGTGAAATTTTCATACCATTCCATCTCTAGTCAATAAGATTGTGATGCTGCTTTTGTGAGCACTGGTTTGTGAGTTGCGTACTGTTAGAATGACGCCCCCTGTTGGAAGACGATGGTCACGGCCTCTCACCTGGTCTCTCTCAGGACGGGAGGAGGCGGTACCAGGAGGCCATCGCCAGGAAGAAGATCAGACTGGACCGGTGAGAGGAACCTTCTGGAGGAACCAACCTTCTGGAGGAACCATGCTACAGACCCTGGCACAGTAACATACATGTGGTGTTTGCTGATTGATATACTGCACTGACAGAGTTGTGTGTCTGTGTGTGTGTGTCTGTGTGTGTGTCTGGTGTGTGTGTGTCTGTCTGTCTGTGTGTGTCTGTGTCTGTGTGTGTTTTTGTGTGTGTGTTTGTGTGTGTGTCTGTGTGTGTGTGTATCTGTGTGTGTGTGTGTGTCTGTATGTGTGTGTGTGTGTCTGTGTGTATGTGTGTGTGTCTGTGTGTGTGTGTACCTGGGAGGTGATGTGTGTGTGTGTGTGTGTGTGTGTGTGTGTGTGTGTGTGTCTGTGTGTGTGTGTGTGTGTGTGTGTGTCTCTCTCTGTGTGTGTGTGTGTGTGTGTGTGTGTGTCTCTCTCTCTCTCTCTCTCTCTGTGTGTGTGTGTGTCTCTCTGTGTGTGTGTGTGTTTGTGTGTGTGTGTGTCTCTCTCTCTCTCTGTGTATGTGTGTGTGTGTCTCTCTGCGTGTGTGTGTGTGTGTCTCTGTGTGTGTGTGTGTTTCTCCCAGGACGTACATCATCTCATGTAAACAGACGGAGGTCCCTCAGTCGGTCCCCTGGAACCCCACCAACCAGGCATGTGAGAGGAGGGATGAACAGACTCAAACCAATGAGGATCACAATATGAATTCATAAGTGACTGGGTGATCCTTCTCTACTGTTTTATTCATGGGCCGAAGGTGGATCGTGGTCAGTTTTATGGACTGAGTCAAGGAGCTGATAGCAGGTCTCTCAGGATAAGAGCTCTGGTCCTGGAGGTGTCTGACGGGGCTGGTCCAGCCCACAGAAACTCTGCCATGTTTAATATAGATCCATTTTACCATGGCCTGGGTTAATACTCTTTCCTGATTGGCCAGCAGACGTGCGTTAAAACCGTGTATACGCACACGTAGTTTGGCTGAAGTTTAATTACCGATCTAAATTAATGCGCCGGCTTTGACAGCAACCCAAATGAGCTAATCCCACAGCCTGCTGTACCATTGCTAGCTAGCCATGAACGAAGTGTTGGATTCTGCATATTTGCTGTGCAACGCATCAATTGTCCAGTTGTCAAATCTATTTGCCAACAAACTCTTTATGATAGCCAGACACCTCACTGTCCCCAAATCAAAAACAGTTTTTTCACGTTGTTTTATAACATTAGCCTATCACGTGAGGGATAATCAAGAAGTAGCTGTGCGTTAAACGTTTATCACACACCTATGAGCTGATTATCCAACTTATACCATGGCCCCACATGCCATAGACTAATAGAGGAAAGAGGCAATTGTTGGATTCTAATAACCTGTTGCTTCACATAATGATATGACACAGCCCGTCCTCGCAAATCAACTCGCAATGAACGTAAGATATGACTGACAGTGATATACCACGACATGAAAACAATACTTTTGGAGTTGAGGACAATCTGTCTATCATACATAGTTTATTGGCAACTAGGTTTGACAGCTGGACGATTTATATGTTCCACAACAAATATGCAGTAGCCTACACTTCGCTCATTGCTATCTAGTAGCTACAGTCATAGATATATGGGTACAGTAGGCTATGGAATAGCTAGTTTGGGTTGCTAGGCTCATTGGTTGCTAGGTCGTATCCAGGGTTGAGAGACATTGCTGAAAGAAAAGGTAACGGACACTTTCCATTTCACTTACGGTTCCAAACCCATGTTAACTATGGGATGTCATCGCTATTCCTCCAAGAAATATGATATTCAATTTGTAATTCCATAGCAACGTGATTTAGCAGTTAGGGACTATAATGACACTCAGCAATGAGCAACACATAAATAACATTTCTTTATATTTTAATGTAGAAAATGCGAGTAAATGGCACATATTTATTAGTCTTTTGCGTGTGGGGCCATGGTATAAGCGGGATAATCAACTCATAGGTGTGCGTTAAACGGTTTTAAGGCACTTCGCTCCGCTGCGCGTTGGGTGGTTCTTCGCCTCCACGTCCTGCCTTAAAACCGTTTAATGCACACCTAGGAGTTGATTATCCCTTACTTAACCCCTCCATCCATCACTCAATCCATCAATCAATAACACTTGATACAGCGCATTGTGTTTAGAGTCTGTGGTGTGGCTAATGAGATGTGATTGGTTGCCAGGTGTATCTGAGCTACAACAACGTGTCGGCCCTGAGGACGCTGGCGGCCCGGAGCCGCTGGGTGCTCAGCTCTGAGAAGGACCAGGTGAGTTCACTAGTACGGTAGTAACGTACGCTACAATGTCCACACCGTTCTGCAGTCTCTAAACGCTTCTCTCAACCAGACACTGAGGACTTTCATTCAGATTCCATCGCTTAAAGTGGGCGTGAATATTATGAGAGTTTGCAGAGCCAATCCAAAGTGTTTAGGGCGTAGGTTTGTCCAATCCAAAGGGTTTAGGGCGTAGGTTTGTCCAATCCAAAGGGTTTAGGGCGTAGGTGTGTTGTAATGGATTTTAACTGATCTAGTCAAAAAGGATTTACCAAGATTCGCTCAAACAGGTTAAGTCTGTTTTTTTGAGAAAACATACGAGCGCGAGGACTTCAGGACAACACACATGAGTGGTTTATCCAAAGAAGCGCCGCCTCCTGGTCTTGCGCGGCCTTATATTCAAGCAAAACACAGGTATGACGCTTCCAGGATGTGATTGGCTAACCCATTGTACGTCATATTAAATGGCAGGCGTCATCAACAGTGGTCGAGAATACAGACACGTGACATGAGAAAAGGCGGTAATAGTTGAAGAGACAAAGGGACAAAGGGACAAAGGGACAAAGGATGGTTATTCTGGAGTAGACAGATTTCTAGGTGTGTTGACCTCCTGGAGGTCATCCTGTCATACATTAGATTAGCACAGCTATGTGAAAGGTTGAGGGAGGTGGTGAATTACAAAAGGAGATTATGAAACTATAATTTATATGACAATGTCCAATCCAAAGTGTTTAGGGCGTAGGTTTGTCCAATCCAAAGTGTTTAGGGCGTAGGTTTGTCCAATCCAAAGTGTTTAGGGCGTAGGTTTGTCCAATCCAAAGGGTTTAGGGCGTAGGTTTGTCCAATCCAAAGGGTTTAGGGCGTAGGTTTGTCCAATCCAAAGGGTTTAGGGCGTAGGTTTGTCCAATCCAAAGGGTTTAGGGCGTAGGTTTGTCCAATCCAAAGGGTTTAGGGCGTAGGTTTGTCCAATCCAAAGGGTTTAGGGCGTAGGTTTGTCCAATCCAAAGGGTTTAGGGCGTAGGTTTGTCCAATCCAAAGGGTTTAGGGCGTAGGTTTGTCCAAAGCACTCTAGTGATGATTTCAATGTAGAAATGTGCAGACGTCCAGAAGGGGGAGATCTCTGATTGTCTGGTATCGCCAGACTAACTGTTCTGTGGATGTGGTGCATTCTACCTCCCCAGGTGAGGAAATACACCGGGAGAAAAAGCAGTTGTTCTAATGTATTCTGCCTCCCTGTATACAGTTGTCTACCCTGGAGCAGAAGCAGGTGTTATGATATATTCTGCCTCCCCAGGTGAAGCTGTCAGCCCTGAAACAGAAGCAGGTGTTATGATGTATTCTGCCTCCCCAGGTGAAGCTGTCAGCCCTGGCTGGAACAGAAGCAGGTGTTATGATATATTCTGCCTCCCCAGGTGAAGCTGTCAGTCCTGAAACAGAAGCAGGTGTTATGATATATTCTGCCTCCCCAGGTGAAGCTGTCAGCCCTGAAACAGAAGCAGGTGTTATGATATATTCTGCCTCCCCAGGTGAAGCTGTCAGTCCTGGAGCAGAAGCAGGTGTTATGATATATTCTGCCTCCCCAGGTGAAGCTGTCAGTCCTGGAGCAGAAGCAGGTGTTATGATATATTCTGCCTCCCCAGGTGAAGCTGTCAGTCCTGGAGCAGAAGTTATGATATATTCTGCCTCCCCAGGTGAAGCTGTCAGTCCTGGAGCAGAAGCAGGTGTTATGATATATTCTGCCTCCCCAGGTGAAGCTGTCAGTCCTGGAGCAGAAGCAGGTGTAATGATATATTCTGCCTCCCCAGGTGAAGCTGTCAGTCCTGGAGCAGAAGCAGGTGTTATGATATATTCTGCCTCCCCAGGTGAAGCTGTCAGTCCTGGAGCAGAAGCAGGCTCTGAGCATCAAGGTGGAGAGCCAGGTGGACATCCCAGCAGAGAGAGCCTTCAGCCTGCTGTCTGACCTGAGCCGCAGGGTGGAGTGGGACAAGCACTACGAGTAGGAGGCCACACACACCCACGAACACACACACACACACACACACACACGCTCACACACACACACACACGCACCCACGAACACACACACACACACACACGCTCACACACACACACACACGCACCCACGAACACACACACACAAACACACACACACCCACGAACACACACGCACACACACGCACACACACACCCACGAACACACACACACACACACACACGCTCACACACACACACACACACACACACACACACACACGCTCACACACGCTCACACACGCTCACACACACGCACACACACGCACACACACGCTCACACACGCTCACACACGCTCACACACACATACACATACACACACGCTCACACACACACACACACACACACACGCTCGCTCACACACTCACACACACACACACACCCACGAACACACACACACACACACACACACACGCTCACACACACACACACACACACACACACACCCACGAACACACACACACACACACACACGCTCACACACACACACACACACACACACACACACACACACCCACGAACACACACACACACACACACACACGCTCACACACACACACACACACACACACACCCACGAACACACACACACACACACACACACACACACTCACACACACACACACACACACGCTCACACACACACACACACACACACACACACACCCACGAACACACACACACACACACACGCTCACACACAGCTGCAGATGCGCTCACACACAGTTATATAGGTTGTTACATAAACTCACACATGCGCTCACCCTACTGCTTCTCTGAACAGGAAGTGTGAGCTGATTCGCCGGGTGGACGAAGATGACTTCCTGTATCACGTGGTGACTCCCTCGGTCAACCAGGGCGGAGTCACGACCCTGAGCCCCGCAGCCAATCAGGACTTCATCCTGCTGGCCTCGCGCAGGAGACCCTGTGACACTAGGTGCGTTTCCATCACACTTTTTTAGCGAAATAAAAGTGATATTTCTAACGTTTTGACAAAGTACAATTGCGACTTACAGGTTTTTCCATTGAAAGGTGCTTTGCGCAAGAGCTGTAATTCTCGTAGTCTAGTCTCGCAACGCCACACAATTCACGCAAAGCGCAACCAGGAAGTAAACAAACTGTTGTAATATTTGAACTTTATTTTAGCTTTCCCCCCGGCTCCACTCTTAAACAGCTAGCGTTTCTTGACATGACCATTACAGGGACCTGACCATTACAATGACCTGACCATTACAATGACCTGACCATTACAATGACCTGACCATTACAATGACCTGACCATTACAATGACCTGACCATTACAGGGACCTGACCATTACAATTACCTGACCATTACAATGACCTGACCATTACAATGACCTGACCATTACAATGACATGACCATTACAATGACCTGACCATTACAATGACCTGACCATTACAATGACCTGACCATTACAGAGACCTGACCATTACAATGACCTGACCATTACAATGACCTGACCATTACAATGACATGACCATTACAGGGACCTGACCATTACAGGGACCTGACCATTACAATGACCTGACCATTACAGGGACCTGACCATTACAATGACCTGACCATTACAATGACCTGACCATTACAGGGACATGACCATTACAATGACCTGACCATTACAATGACCTGACCATTACAATGACCTGACCATTACAATGACCTGACCATTACAGCCGGTCTGATGATCCCAACTCGGAATAGAGATCTGAAGTGAGAGAGAGGAGCTTAGAGAGAGGAAACCTTCTACTGGTGTTTTTTGACCCTCCTAGGGACCCGTACGTGATCGCGCTGCGCTCGGTCAGCCTGACCAGCCACCCCCCCGCCCAGGGCTTCCACAGAGGAGTGGTGCTCTGCGCCGGCTTCACCATCCTGGAGCTCACACACACCACCTCGCAGGTACACAC
>NW_028175605.1:7500-21532 GCF_949987555.1 Borostomias antarcticus
GGGCCGGGGTCCAGAGAGCCGAGCCTCTCCCTCCACCACCATAAATCACAACCAGGCCGGCCGATCCCAGACTAGCCCAGCAGCGTGGCCCCGACCTGGGCTAGCCGGGGCCAGGACTGCCCCTCTCCCTCCCTCCCTCCATCCCCCCAGCCTGGACAGGAGAGGGGCGCTATCGCTGGGAGCTGGCTGTGTGTGTGTGTGTGTGTGTGTGTGTGTGTGTGTGTGTGTGTGTGTGTGTGTGTGTGTGTGTGTGTGTGTGTGTGTGTGGAGGTGAGAGATTCTCCTCTGTGAAGCCGTTTGTGACCTGCTGTCCCGGCTAAAAATGGCGTCACTCTTTCCTGGCCCTGCTGTTGTCACACACACTCACACACACACACATGCACACACATACACACACACAAATACACACATACTGTACACACTCCTCTCTCCTAGTAGGATAGCAGAGTAGAGTAGAGTAGAGTAGAGCAGAGCAGAGCAGAGCAGAGCAGAGCAGAGTAGAGTAGAGTAGAGTAGAGTAGAGTAGAGTAGAGCAGAGTAGAGCAGAGTAGAGTAGAGTAGAGTTTTATTGTGTTTGTGTTTTGGTCTCCATTGTTGAGGATCTTAAAGAAGCTCCACGCCCTGTTTTTATATACAGGAAACACCGATGGGATCTAACACCAGGGCAGGTACCTTCCTCTCCCCTCTTACCCTAACGTTATACACACCCGCACGCACACACACACACACACACACACACACACACACACCCGCACGCACACACACACACACACACACACACACTCACACACACACACACACACACACAGCAGAGTAGAATAAAGTAGAGTGGAGTGCCAAGGATTGGTAGTTGTATTAGCTGTGGTCAGTTTTCCGTGCAGCAGATAACAGCATGTGGTTACATTCTACTCCCCCCCTCTGCCTCCCCCCTCCTGCCTCCCCCCTCCTCTCCCCTGCCCCCCCCCTGCCCCTCACCATGGGGACGTTAGCGTGGAGGAAGTGATTTGAGAGAGGCTGATGGAAACGTGCTGCATTGTTCCAGCCTAAGAGATAAGCCAAGCGGCAAATCAGCTACACTAACGCACAGGGCTGTTTTACTGAGTAGGGGGAGGGATGGAGGAGAGGGGGGGGGAGAGAATGCTTCTCTCTCTTTCTTTTTTTCCGTTTCGTTCTGAGCCAGGAGTCGGTGTTTTAAGTGCGAGTGCTTGGCTGCGTTTCAGAACTGATAGCTTCTCAACTTCCTGGCGACAGATGTAGATGTAAACACACAAACACGCATCACAAGACTCTACGGCTCTTCTAAAGAGAACTCCATCCCTCTCTTCTAGTTCTGACGCACGTGTGTAGGTGTGTGTGTGTGTGTGTGTGTGTGTGTGTGTGTGTGTGTGTGTGTGTGTGTGTGTGTGTGTGTATGCGTGCATGTGTTTGAATGTACAGTGCGTGTGCCTGCATTCATGGGTGTATGTATTAATGTGTTGGTTTAAGCTTGTTAACTGGTTAGCTAGTTCACTCAGGACAAGGTTGTTAGCTGGTTAGCTGGTTCAGTCAGGACAAGGTTGTTAGCAGGTTAGATAGTTCATTCAGGACAAGGTTGTTAGCAGGTTAGATAGTTTATTCAGGACAAGGCTGTTAGCTGGTTACAGCAGCTACTGTAGTTTGCTTAGGACGAGGTTGTTAGCTGGCTAGCTAGTTTATTCAGGACAAGGTTGTTAGCTGGTTAGCTACTGTAGTTTGTTTAGGACAAGGTTGTTAGCTGGTTAGCTAGTTCGTTCCAGACAAGGTTGTTAGCTGGTTAGCTAGTTCACTCAGGACAAGGTTGTTAGCTGGTTAGCTGGTTCACTCAGGACAAGGTTGTTAGCTGGTTAGCTAGTTCGTTCAGGACAATGCTGTTAGCTGGCTAGCCAGTTAGCTCAGGACAAGGTTGTTAGCACGTTAGATAGTTTATTCAGGACAAGGTTGTTAGCTGGTTAGCTGGTTCACTCAGGACAAGGTTGTCAGCTGGTTAGCTGGTTCAGTCAGGACAAGGTTGTTAACTGGTTAGCCAGTTCATTCAGGACAAGGTTGTTAGCACGTTAGCTAGTTCATTCAGGACAAGGTTGTTAGCTGGTTAGCTGGTTCATTCAGGACAAGGTTGTTAGCATGTTAGCTAGTTCATTCAGGACAAGGTTGTCAGACATTGAAAGTCAGCCAGCAGCTCACCAGCACTCCTGGCTGAGTGTCTGGGTAATAAATTAGCTCCATCGCCCCTGTCAGAAGTGTGTGTGTGTGTGTGTGTGTGTGTGTGTGTGTGTGTGTGTGTGATTGTTGGGGGGGTGAGAGAAGGGTTTAAAAGAGAATTAGTGCGAGAGAAGAAGAGAGGAGATTTGGGGAGAGGTGGGAGAGGATAGGAGAGGAAAGGAGGAAGGTATGAGAGGAAAGGTAAGGAGACAAGCAGAGAGGAGAGACAATAAGAAGTCGGGAGGCGATGAGGAGAGAGGAGAGGAGATGAGGAGAGGAGGAGAGGGAGAGAGGAGAGGAGAGGAGAGGAGAGGAGAGGAGAGGAGAGGAGAGGAGAGGAGAGGAGAGGAGAGGAGAGGAGAGGAGAGGAGAGGAGAGGAGAGGAGAGGAGAGGAGAGGAGGACTAACAGGTGGGGTGGTTCTGCTCTGGTTCTAAACAGATCTGGTCTTAACCTGATGGAAGGGAGTGGTCTTGGCAACCTTTCTCTACCCAACAGACTCTCTCTCTCACACACACACACACACACACACACACACACACACACATGCTTGCGCACACACACACACAGTCTGTTAGTGTAGTGTGAAGGGTGTTTGTGACTAGGACACTGAAGAAAGGACCACCCCCTCCCTCCAAAAAATTATTTCTATGAACCAGTGATTGTTATCGCTATTGTTGTTTGGTGTAGTGTGTGTGTGTAGTTGTGTTTAGTGTGTGTAGTTGTGTTTAGAATGTGTATAGTTGTATTTTGTGTGTGTAGTTGTGTTTGGTGTGTGTGTAGTGTGTGTAGTTGTGGTTAGTGTGTGTGTAGTCATGTTTAGTGTGTGTAGTTGTGTTTAGAATGTGTGTAGTTGTATTTAGTGTGTCGTTGTGTTTAGTGTGTGTATAGCAGTGTTAATTTTGACAGCAAATTATGATTTTGTTTTAGTCATAGTCTTTTGACTAAAATGCCATTTAGTTTTAGTCATATTTTAGTCATCTGACTTGTTTTAGTTTTAGTCTAGTTTTAGTTGACTAAATATCATTACGATTTTAGTCGACGAAATCTACCATAGATTTAGACAACTCAAATTTAACAGGCTTAGTTCAATCCATCAATCAAGTTGGATTTATATAGCGCCCTTCATGAAACCCAGAGCGCTTTACAGAGTCCAGTATTCATTCAGACACAGTCATACATCTGTAGCCACAGCTGCCCTGGGGCAGACTGACAGAAGCGTGGCTGGTTCTGTCAGACAGTTTCATAATGAAGCATTCCTCTCCCCCAGGCTGATGCTGACTGTGTTTTTTGCCTGATATAGCAAGCTATAACATTATCATGTCAGCACTAGTTGGCTAGTCAGGCTAGCTAACATCAGGCACAGGCTAGCTAACGTCACACCGGAGGAGAGGGGCTATGGCGGCGCCAGGTAGCTAACTGTTCGTGTCTTATCCATCTAGCTACAGTATAACATTAGACAGCAGCAGTAGTTGCTTAGCTAGCTTACTCAGACTAGCTAACGCTAGATACCCCCGCCAGCCGCCACAAGCATAGCCCCACTTGTTGCTAGCTAACCTGTGCCTAACATTAGCTAGCCACTAACGTTAGCGTTGCAATGATCAGACACTTCAGTTCTCCCCCGCCACAAACCTACGTGAAACACTGGTTTCTTTTAGCTTGTATTGTATTTGAAGTATTTCAGAAACACACCAGCTTGGTTTTAGCTAATACACACAACAGGCTACCTGTAGGTTGCATCCAACTCGTTCTTAATACATCCATGATCCAACTGCGCACATCCCGAACCTCGACATTCTGATTTGAACTTTTCCCATACGTCCCTCCATAACCATTTTAGTCTAGTTTTTATTTGTTGACGAAAATGTGAATAGATATAGTCATAGTTTTTGTCATCATACATTCATTTTTATTTAGTTATCGTCTCGTGACGATAACCCAAAAAATTTCGTTGACGAAAGGTTTTCGTCATAGTTCTCGTCAACGAAATTAACACTGGTGTATAGTTGTGTGTAGTTGTGTTTAGTGTGTGTATGGTTGTGTAGTTGTGTTGAAGTGTGTATAGTTGTGTGTAGTTGTGTTCAGTGTGTGTAGTTGTGTGTAGTTGTGTTTAGTGTGTGTGTAGTTGTGTGTAGTTCTGTGTGTGTAGTTGTGTGTGTGTGCGTGTGTGTGTGTAGTTGTGTGTAGTTGTGTTTAGTGTGTGTGTAGTTGTGTGTGTGTAGTTGTGTGTGTGTAGTTGTGTTTAGTGTGTGTGTAGTTGTTTGTAGTTGTGTGTAGTTGTCTGTGTGTGTGTGTGTGTGTGTGTGTGTGTGTGTGCAGTTGCGTGTGTGTGTGTGTGTGTGTGTGTGTGTGTGTGAAGTTGTGTGTATAACAGTTGGAGACTCCCGCCTTTTATTGTCCTGCTTTCATCTCCTCTAGTAATGAACATGGTGACTTGGTTACGCTCATTAGCTTCAGATCTGTGTGTGTGTGTGTGTGTGTGTGTGTTAGGGCAGGGAGCGGGGTTGTGTGTGTGTGTGGGGGGGGGTGCAGCCTGAATAGAAATGGAATGGAATAAATAACCAAACATTTATTAGGGCCCGAGCACTGGCGGTGCGAGGCCCTATTGTATTTCGAAGGATTATTATTCTCCCTTCTCCTTCTTCTTCTTCTTCTTCTTCTTCTTCTCCCCAAACAAATGCCTTTTTGGCGGCCTAAACATCAATGAAAACGGATGAAACTTTGCAGATACATCAGTCCCGGTGAAAAATTTGATAATTCATGGGTGACGGAAATGGGCGTGGCAAAACGGCTCAAGAGCGCCCCCTGGAAAATTTAAAATGGCGAGCCCCACCTTCCAGTTTGATGTAGGCGAATACAATTCGGTGGGCAAATGTAGTTCATCGAGACACACTAAAATGTCTCTTAGAGCTATACCCAACATGCAACAGGAGTCCGCCATTTTGCTCTTAATGTGCCATTTTGTCCGTGTTTTGACCATTTCCATGCCTCGTACTTCGACGAACTCCTCCTACAGATTTCATACTTCATATCGGGTCAGCTTCATCTTAAGACCTTTGTGATCAAAAGTTATCAAAAAAATTGAGTTTTCACCAAACACCCTTGCCGTGGCGCCCCGCCAAAGTTTGACATTTCGCCATAAAACACGAAGTCCTTATAACTCCTCCATACATTATCCAATTTGTCCGATATATCTCACGCTTCATGAAGGTTCTGTCCTGAACACATCTATGTGTCAGTATTGCGTCATACTTATAGCGCCACCTAGTGGTAAAACAGGAAGTCCTCATAACTCCTCCATACATTATCCGATTTGTCCGATATATCTCACGCTTCATGACGGTTCTGTCCTGAACACATCTATGTGTCAGTATTGCGTCATACTTATAGCGCCACCTATTGGTGAAACAGGAAGTCCTCATAACTCCTCCATACATTATCCGATTTGTCCGATTTATCTCACGCTTCATGACGGTTCTGTCCTGAACACATCTATGTGTCAGTATTGCGTCATACTTATAGCGCCACCTATTGGTGGAACAGGAAGTCCTCATAACTCCTGCATACATCATCCGATTTCCACCAAATTGCTGACGCTTCATGAAGGTCACCTTCTGAACACATCTATGCGTCGGTATTGAGTTACACTTACAGCGCCACCTACTGGTGAAACAGGAAGTACTCATAACTCCTACATACATTATCCGATTTACTCCAAATTGCTCATGCTTGATGAAGGTCGCATCTTGAACACATCTGTAGGTCAGTATTGCGTCATACCTACAGCGCCACCTACTGCTTACAGGAAGTCCTCATAACTCCTACATACTTTGTCCGATTTACACAACATTTCTCACGCTTCATCAAGGTACTGTCCTGAACACATCTATGCGTCGGTATTGAGTCACGCTTAGAGCGCCACCTACTGGTGACAGGAAGTTTCTGTCAGTACTGGACACCGAAATAGCACACCCTTTAACGGCGCCACACCCCGACCCGCGTGGGGTGCGAGGGCCCGCTCACTGCTGCTCGCAGCACTAGTTGTTTGTTGTTTTGCGCTCTAGAATGTCTCATGCTAGCGTGTGTTAGCTAGCTAGCGTCTCATGCAGCAGCTACATAGCTGGAATGAGGGTAGTACAGTAATGAGTGGCGGAATGTTCGAAGTTCTGGTGGAGAGGACGACTGGGCTAGCGGCACAATGTGACTGTTTCATGTCAGCTCCCAATGTGACTTCTCCTTTCTCGTTTCTATACATAGCCCTGACCACAAGCCTAACACTAACTTTTCGGCACTTTTACAGTAATAGCAATTTTAAGCACTAGGTGTGTACTTCCCCCCTCTTTTTACCTGTAAAGAGATATTCTCTAAATACTAACAGTACCTCCTCCCTCCTGTCACAGGAATATTCCTCCCCAGAGACCCCCAGTCGTCGATGGTAAATGGTAAATGGACTGCACTTATATAGCGCTTTTCCACCTTAGCGGCACTCAAAGCGCTTTACAATGGCCTCTCATTCACCCATTCACACACACATTCACACCAATGGCGGTAGCTGCCATGCAAGGTGCTAACCTGCTCATTGGGAGCAATTTGGGGTTAGGTGTCTTGCTCAAGGACACTTCGACATGTGGACAGTTGGAGCTGGGATTCGAGCCACTGACCCTTCGATCACTGAACGACCCGCTCTACCAACTGAGCTACAGCCGCCGTGGTGACACATACACATACTATAGGTTCCTGAAACCAAGTAACAGATACAAGATGGTTGAAGGACATTCTTATAGGACACTTACCAATCCTAGAGATGAAGAAAGAGTAGAATAATTACCTGTTGTCTTACCGCAAATTCAAATTTGTATGGACAATAAGGATTAAGAGTGATACTTACCTGAGGGTACCTACCTGAGACTGGATAGGTTGCTGACGGAACCTGTTTTGGATGAATTACCTTTGTTGAGTGCAAAAAGTAGTTGTACAATATACATTTGTGAGCCCGTGTAAAACCTGTATCCCCCTAACCTAACCCTAACCTTAACCTAACCCATTCGCTTTTCATGCCTAAACCTAAATTAAAGCTTCAATATGTAACCTTTAAGCTACGTGCTATGAGCTAGCTACAAACTAGCATTGAGAGAAAATTCAGTCTGTCAGAGTCGGTTCAGTCTGCTTCCCATCACGGTTTGTGGATTTGGGTACCCACTACCCACAAGGCCATAGGAGAATGCCCCCTGTCGCTGATTGGATCTCAGCACGCGCACATGCTTTTTAAAAATGCTTGTGTCAACCCGACACCAAATTATGATAATACTGTAGTTATAATTGCTGTAGCAGAGTCAAATGGCAGTCTACAAAGACATGGTTTTCACAGAGCAGCTCGATTACTAATCCCTCTCGATTTATCAGAGCAATGTAGCAATATGTAAATGTTTAAAATTGTATAAAAATCGTATATACTGCAGCATTAACCGTTTGTTTTTTCATGCTTAATAATTCGTTTTTCATGCCTAAACCCAAAAGCATTGTGCTGCTTAACCTGCTGTATCGTCTACAGCCACTGGAGGCGCTAGCTTCGCAAACGGTAGCATGAGGCGTTTGGGAGCACAAAGCAGAATTTGTTTATTTCTATACGATCAGGTTGGTGTGTGTCTGTGTGTGTGTGTGTATTGTGTATGTGTGTGTGTGTGTGTGTGTGTGTGTATGTGTGTGGGTGTGTGTGTGTGTGTGTGTGTGTACTGTATGTGTGTGTGTGTGTGTGTGTACTGTATGTGTGTGTGTGTGTGTGTGTGTGTGTGTGTGTGTGTGCGTGGGGTCCTCTGGATGACTATGTTGAGGTACTACTGTAGATTAATAGGTTAGACAAGGGGGGGGGGCAGTAGGAGGTGGAGGCAGTTCGAGGAGAGGTGGATGAATGTGTGTGTGTTTATGTGTGCATTTGTGCGTTAATCTGTGTGTGTGTGTGTGTGTCTGTGTGTTTGTGTGCGTGTGTGTGCGCAGTATTTTCTGGGAGAGCTTCATAAATAGAAGCAGACAGTGTGTTCCCAGAGCTTTACTGCTCCCAGGGAGACTGCTGTCACAGAGGCCATCTTGTTGGGAATAGATATATAGTTGGCGTGTGGTGTGTGTGTGTGTGTGTGTGTGTGTGTGTGTGTGTGTGTGTGTGTGTGTGTGTGTGTGTGTGTGTGTGCGCGCATATGTGTGTGTGTGCGCGTGTGTGTGTGTGTGTGTGTGTGTGTGTGTGTGTGTGTGTGAGAGAAAGGAAGATCCATCTCTTCTGAACCCCACTCCTCCTCCTGCTCATGTCTAGTGAGGTACCATATTCTTCATCAGGCCAGCTAGTGTGGTGTGTGTGTGTGGGCCAGGCTAGAGCTAGGCTGGTATGGTGCAGCTGTGTTTGTGCGTGCGGGTGTGTGTGTGTGCGTCCGTGTGTGTGTGTGTGTGTGTGTGTGGGCCAGGCGAGAGGCAAGGCCTCCGCAAATCGCATCTGAAAGCGCCACGACACGCCATTCAAATGATTAAGCTCCTAATGTTTTCTATTCATTCATTCAATTCATTTCAAACCTTTATTTTGCCTCGTAAAAGCACTGAGGTTCCCCTCATTTTCAGGGTTGACGAGTTCACAATAGACACAAACAAAACAAATGCATACAAAATCAATTAAAACAATCTAATCAATTAAACAACAAACAATTACACTATGGAAGCCCGCACACTCGCGTCGTTCTAGTCCTGGGATCGATTGGGATTCGCCTTTTTTTATGGAAGGTGGCTGCCGACATACAATGTGACCTAAAGTTGGATTAATGCATGGGATTTCCTGCACAGAAACGCTTGTCTGCTAAAGCTATATAAAAGTATGCTAATAACTGAACGTTAGGATATTCTTGTCTCTTCCATGTCTCTTGTGTTGTTTGTCCTTTTTGTTGTTTGGATGTAGGCTATATTTTTGCATTTAGCTAATCAACATTGTGTGATCATGTCTCACATGAAGCTTTTAGTGTTGTAGCCTAAATAACCGTTTTTAACTAATGCCAAAACGTATAGCTAGCTAGCTAAAAATGTTTAGCTAGCTAAAAACATATAGCTAGCTAGCTAACTAAAAATGTATTGCTAGCTAAGTAACTAAAAACGTATAGCTAACTAGCTACTAAAATCGTATAGCTAGCTAACTAGCTAAAAATGGAAGACAAGTTAAGTGCAGTTAAGTGTTAAAAGTGCAGAAGTATCCCTTGATGATCCCCAGTAAAAAATATTATCTACAGTACTATATATATACTATACTATAACAGAGCTACCCTACATAGAGTATCTATACTATAATATGAACTATACTATAATGGAGCTACCCTCAGCCAGCCTGTCTGTCTGCTACAGCACTGGGCAATGTTGTTTTGACTGCGGTTTGCGAAGGGCGTTAGGCTCCACAGTCACAGTGCTCGTCAAAGATTAAACCTGATCCTCCTCGATGGAGATTATCCATCATCACCTGAAGTTAACCTAGACCTGTTCTTCACATGGTCAGGAATCTCTCTCTTTCCCTCCCTCTCCTCCCCCTCTCTCCTTTCTCCTCTCTCTCCTCCCTCCCTCTCCTCCCTCTCCTCCCTCTCCTCCCCCTCTCTCCTCCCTCTCCTCCCTCTCCTCTCCTCTCCTCTCCTCTCCTCTCCTCTCCTCTCCTCTCCTCTCCTCTCCTCTCCTCTCCTCTCCCTCCCTCTCCTCCCTCTCTCTCCTCTCCTCCCTCTCCTCCCTCTCCTCCCTCTCCTCTCCTCTCTCCTCTCTCTCCTTCTCCTCCCTCTCTCTCCTCTCCTCCCTCTCTCTCCTCTCTCCTCCCTCTCCTCCCTCTCCTCCCCCTCTCTCCTCCCTCTCCTCCCTCTCCTCCCTCTCCTCTCTCCTCTCTCTCCTTCTCCTCCCTCTCTCTCCTCTCTCTCCCTCTCCTCCCTCTCTCTCCTCTCCTCCCTCTCTCTCCTCTCTCCTCCCTCTCTCCTCTCTCCTCTCTCTCCTCCCTCTCCTCTCTCTCCTCTCTCCTCTCTCCTCTCTCCTCTCTCCTCCCTCTCTCTCCTCTCTCTCTCCTCTCCTCCCTCTCTCTCCCCTCTCCTCCCCCTCTCTCCTCCCTCTCCTCCCTCTCCTCCCTCTCTCTCCTCTCCTCTCTCCTCCCTCTCTCTCCTCTCTCTCCTCTCCTCCTCCCTCTCCTCCCTCTCCTCCCTCTCCTCCCTCTCTCTCCTCTCCTCTCTCCTCCCTCTCTCTCCTCTCTCTCTCCTCTCTCCTCCCTCTGCTCTCTCTCTTCTCTCTCCTTCTCCTCCCTCTCTCTCTCTCTCTCTCTCTCTCCTCCCTCTCTCTCCTCTCTCTCTCTCCTCCCTCTCTCTCCTCTCTCCTCCCTCTCCTCTCTCTCTCCTCTCCTCCCTCTCTCTCCTCCCTCTCTCTCCTCTCTCTCTCTCTCCTCCCTCTCTCTCCTCCCTCTCTCTCCTCTCTCCTCCCTCTCTCTCCTCTCTCTCTCTCTCCTCCCTCTCTCTCCTCCCTCTCTCTCCTCTCTCTCTCTCTCCTCCCTCTCTCTCCTCCCTCTCTCTCCTCTCTCCTCCCTCTCTCTCCTCTCTCTCTCTCTCCTCCCTCTCTCTCCTCTCTCCTCCCTCTCCTCTCTCTCTTCTCTCTCTCTCTCTGTTGAAGCTGCCACCAGAGTAGATGTTTCAGTTCTCTCGCTCAAACGGATCATCTTTTGTTGAAACTCTCAAACATTTTGCTCTTTCTCTCTCTCTCTCTCTCTCTCTCTCTCTCTCTCTCTCTCCTTTTTTCACTCCAAAAACATTGTCTTTATTTTTAGTTTTAGAAAATACAAGGCCTAAAGGCTAAATTATTCATTGGTTATTCTGGTCGCTTAAAAGGAAATAGTACTTCTCTTTCTTTTTGTGTTATTTATTTATCTGTTTTCTTTGTGTGTGCGTGTGTGTGCGTGTGTGTGTGTGTGTGTGTGTGTGTGTGTGTGTGTGTGTGCTGTTGTTTCGTGTTGAGGGGAGCGGTTGCTAAGTGCAGAGTATAAGGGCGTGTGATTGGTCCACAGAGGTCCTTCATGTTAACCTGGTGAGGAGAAATGTGGTTGAAGACCTGTCCTCTCGTGTAGCTACACACACACACACACACACACACACACACACACACACACAGAGAGTCCTGTTTTATCCACCAGCCTGATCTAGAACCACCTGGCCTAAAACTCTATACTCTCCAGGTGACACACACACACACACTCACACACACACACACACATACACACACACACACACACACACACACACACACAGCCCTGTTCCAGCATCATTACTTGTTCACATAACGGTGACCTGCGACAGAACCAGGGCACTTTGTAAATGTCACGCCCCCCCCGCCCCCCCCCCCGGCCCAGCCCTGCCTGCTCCTGCTACTACAGTGTAAAATGAATTGAATTGTGTGCTATCAGCAACAGTAGCAAGATAAATCTGTCGTTTAAAAGAGAGCAGCAATTAGGAGAGGAGAGGAAGGGAGGGAGGGAGGGAGGGAGGGGGGAGGGGGGAGGGAGGTGGGGGGATACAGAGGTGCGGATGCCTGTCTGTCTGTCTAGTTGTCTGTCTGTCTGGTTTTCTGTCTGTCTGGATATCTGTTTGTCTGTCTGTCTGATTATCGGTCTGTCTGGTTATCTGTCTGTCTGGTTGTCTGTCTGGTTATCTGTCTGTCTAGTCTGTCTGCCTTTCTGGTTGTCTGGTTGTCTGTCTGGTTATCTGTCTGTCTGGTTATCTGTCTGGTTGTCTGGTTGTCTGTCTGTCTGTCTGTCTAGTATGCTAGCGAAGGCTGGAGGTCTGAGACGCGTTCCTTGTTTGCTGCTGAACTCTGCGTTACGTTAAATAAACATTTAAACTTATTTGTGAGTGCAGATTTTCCCTGATCTTTTTGATTCTGCATGATTTAGAATCCACCGCCGCTAAGAACCCCAGATGTGTGGGGTGAGCGTGTCTCTCCTCTCTCTCTCCCCTCACTGAGCGTGTCTCTCCTCTCTCTCTCTCTCTCCTCCCTCACTGAGCGTGTCTCTCCTCTCTCTCTCCCCCCCTCACTGAGCGTGTCTCTCCTCTCTCTCTCCCCTCACTGAGCGTGTCTCTCCTCTCTCTCTCTCTCTCCCCCCTCACTGAGCGTGTCTCTCCTCTCTCTCTCCCCTCACTGAGCGTGTCTCTCCTCTCTCTCTCTCTCTCCTCCCTCACTGAGCGTGTCTCTCCTCTCTCTCTCCCCCCCTCACTGAGCGTGTCTCTCCTCTCTCTCTCTCTCCCCCCCTCACTGAGCGTGTCTCTCCTCTCTCTCTCTCTCCCCCCCTCACTGAGCGTGTCTCTCCTCTCTCTCCTCCCTCACTGAGCGTGTCTCTCCTCTCTCTCTCTCCTCACTGAGCGTGTCTCTCCTCTCTCTCTCTCTCTCCACCCTCACTGAGCGTGTCTCTCCTCTCTCTCCTCCCTCACTGAGCGTGTCTCTCCTCTCTCTCTCTCTCTCCCCCCTCACTGAGCGTGTCTCTCCTCTCTCTCTCCTCCCTCACTGAGCGTGTCTCTCCTCTCTCTCTCTCTCTCCTCCCTCACTGAGCGTGTCTCTCCTCTCTCTCTCCCCCCCCTCACTGAGCGTGTCTCTCCTCTCTCTCTCTCTCTCCCCCCCTCACTGAGCGTGTCTCTCCTCTCTCTCTCCTCCCTCACTGAGCGTGTCTCTCCTCTCTCTCTCTCCTCACTGAGCGTGTCTCTCCTCTCTCTCTCCCCCCCTCACTGAGCGTGTCTCTCCTCTCTCTCTCTCTCTCCCCTCACTGAGCGTGTCTCTCCTCTCTCTCTCTCTCTCCTCCCTCACTGAGCGTGTCTCTCCTCTCTCTCTCCCCCCCCTCACTGAGCGTGTCTCTCCTCTCTCTCCTCCCTCACTGAGCGTGTCTCTCCTCTCTCTCTCTCTCTCTCCCCCCTCACTGAGCGTGTCTCTCCTCTCTCTCCCCCCTCCCTCACTGAGCGTGTCTCTCCTCTCTCTCTCTCTCCCCCCTCACTGAGCGTGTCTCTCCTCTCTCTCTCTCTCTCCTCCCTCACTGAGCGTGTCTCTCCTCTCTCTCTCTCTCCCCCCTCACTGAGCGTGTCTCTCCTCTCTCTCTCTCCTCCCTCACTGAGCGTGTCTCTCCTCTCTCTCTCTCTCTCCCCCCTCACTGAGCGTGTCTCTCCTCTCTCTCTCTCCTCCCTCACTGAGCGTGTCTCTCCTCTCTCTCTCTCTCTCCTCCCTCACTGAGCGTGTCTCTCCTCTCTCTCCCCCCTCACTGAGCGTGTCTCTCCTCTCTCTCCTCCCTCACTGAGCGTGTCTCTCCTCTCTCTCCCCCCTCACTGAGCGTGTCTCTCCTCTCTCTCCTCCCTCACTGAGCGTGTCTCTCCTCTCTCTCCTCCCTCACTGAGCGTGTCTCTCCTCTCTCTCCTCCTCACTGAGCGTGTCTCTCCTCTCTCTCTCTCTCTCCACCCTCACTGAGCGTGTCTCTCCTCTCTCTCTCTCTCTCCTCCCTCACTGAGCGTGTCTCTCCTCTCTCTCTCTCTCTCCCCCCTCACTGAGCGTGTCTCTCCTCTCTCTCCTCCCTCACTGAGCGTGTCTCTCCTCTCTCTCCTCCCTCACTGAGCGTGTCTCTCCTCTCTCTCTCTCCCCCCTCACTGGGCGTGTCTCTCCTCTCTCTCCCCCCTCACTGAGCGTGTCTCTCCTCTCTCTCCTCCCTCACTGAGCGTGTCTCTCCTCTCTCTCTCTCTCCTCCCTCACTGAGCGTGTCCTCTCCTCTCTCTCTCCCCCCTCACTGAGCGTGTCTCTCCTCTCTC
>NW_028175604.1:0-15000 GCF_949987555.1 Borostomias antarcticus
GGAAGATAGACGCAGCGTACCACGACACCAGCAAGTACCTCCTGAACGTGCTCAGCCAGAGCTACCTGCTGCTGGAGCACCTCCAGGCCATGAGACGCTACCTGCTGCTGGGCCAGGGAGACTTCATACGCCACCTCATGGACCTGCTCAAGTTAGTATGCACACTAGTTAGTACACACACTAGTTAGTACGCACACTAGTTAGTACGCACACTAGTTAGTACACACACTAGTTAGTACACACACTAAGTTAGTACACACACAAGCTAGTACACACACTCAGTTAGTACACACACTAGTTAGTACACACTAGGGTTGGGCAATATCCACATTTTGAAACCGTTTTTAAGTCTCCACAAAATACCGCGGTAGTCGGTATTACCGTTATTACGGCGTGGCCAGCGGAGCGGCCGGAGCGTCTATAAAAAAGGCTGTTTGTTCGTCTTGTTGGTAAGTAGACCAATCACAGCGCACGCTGCTGTTACCGGGCGGGTTCAGGTCATTAAACCCCGCCCAGGGAGGCCACGCCGTGATTAGACTCTTCGTCTTGTTTTCTTTATGATTTTATTTTTTATTTTCTGTCATTTGCGTTGGATAGGAAGGATAATGGCGCCCGCGCCGAAAGTGTCACCTAGGCTACAGTGAACGGCGCATTGTCTATTCGTCACCCTATGTCAAAATGGCAGCTAACCTTACTCCAAAAAACATTAGTCAACAGTGGAGAGGAGAATTGTATGCGTACCTTTCTGTAGCCTACTAGTCCCAAACATGCACGTGTCAACAAAACTTCAATAAAGCCGTCATCCTCACTTGGGTGTTGTTGTTGTTGTTGTGTGTGGTCCTCACGCCCCGCCCCCTGTGGCGTCCTGTGTGTCCCAGGCCTGAGCTGGCGCGTCCGGCCACCACCCTGTACCAGCACAACCTGACGGGCATCCTGGAGACGGCCGTGAGGGCCACCAACGCCCAGTACGACAGCCCCGAGATCCTCAAGAGACTGGACGTCCGCCTGCTGGAGGTACAGAGGCTTCTACTGGACTCTACTCTGACTTCTACTGGACTCTACTCTGACCTCCGCTCTACTGGACTCTACTGTGACCTCCGCTCTACTGGACTCTACTCTCACCTCCGCTCTACTGGACTCTACTCTGACCTCCGCTCTACTGGACTCTACTCTGACCTCTACTCTACTGGACTCTACTCTCACCTCCGCTCTACTGGACTCTACTCTGACCTCCGCTCTGCTGGACTCTACTCTGACCTCTACTGGACTCTACTGTGACCTCCGCTCTACTGGACTCTACTCTCACCTCTACTCTACTGGACTCTACTCTGACCTCCGCTCTACTGGACTCTACTCTGACCTCTACTGGACTCTACTCTCACCTCTACTCTACTGGACCCTACTCTGACCTCTACTGGACTCTACTCTGACCTCTACTGGACTCTACTCTGACCTCTACTCTACTGGACCCTACTCTGACCTCTACTGGACTCTACTCTGACCTTTACTGGACTCTACTCTGACCCCAACTCTACTGGACTCTACTGTGATCTCTACTGGACTCTACTCTGACCTCTACTGGACTCTGTTTCATAGTTTCATGTCATATATATCTCCATATGTAAGGATGTGACTGTGCTGTGTTGTAATGAGCGAGTCCAGACTCACCCCGTCTGTCCTGGTCTGTGCAGGTGTCCTCGGGGGACACTGGCTGGGACGTCTTCAGCCTGGACTACCACGTAGACGGGCCCATCGCTACGGTAAGGCCTCCTCCCACCCCCCCCCTCGCCCTCAGTGACCCCGAACGCCCCAGTGAGCTCCTCCCCCCTCCCTCCTCCCGCCACAGGTGTTCACGCGCGACTGCATGAGTCACTACCTGCGCGTGTTCAACTTCCTGTGGCGGGCCAAGCGCATGGAGTACATCCTGACCGACATCTGGAAGGGCCAGATGTGCAACGCCAAGCTGCTCAAGAGCATGCCGGGTGAGACACACACACAGACGCGCTTTTACACACACACACACACACACATGCATATTCACATGCCGTAATCTGCGCATTTGCATCAAACAACGCAGGCAGGCGATTTTCAAGATAGACCCATGTGAAGAGGAAGCTCCAGGATTTAAATCCTTTATCCTTTCATTAGATAATCACGGTGTGGTATAATCAGGGTTGTGGTATATGGCCTATATACCACGGCTTGTGCTGGTCGACTCGGCTGCGCCTCGTTCCTATGACCGCAGCACAAGCCGTGGTATATCGGCCATGATATACCACACCCTCTCGTGAGTTATTGCTTCAACACACAGATGAGTAAAGATAACTCAAACTGGTGAGAGAGACACACACACACACACACACACACACACACACACACACACACACACACACACAGCCATGCGCTAGGTGTGTGCAGTTGTCTCCCGGCCCCAGCAGGGGGAGACATTTCCCTTATAGATCAAAGTTCAAACTATCATTTAACTAGATATACAGATTTTATCTTCACACGTGTCTTTTTTGCTAGTGTTCCATCATAATAATAAAAAATATTTGATGCCCTAATTTTCTCGTTTCATATTCTCATTTTTTATCTTTTTTGATGTTGATGTTTTGTCATGTGGACGCTGGTCTAACCAGCCTGTGGGTGTGTTGAGGCCGGGGGTTTGACCGGGGGGTGTTGGGGGGTGTGTTGAGGCCGGGGGGTGTTGGGGGGTGTGTTGAGGCTGTGTGTTTGACCGGGGGGTGTTGGGGGGTGTGTTGAGGCCGTGGGTTTGACCGGGGGGTGTTGGGGGGTGTGTTGAGGCCGGGGGTTTGACCGGGGGGTGTTGGGGGGTGTGTTGAGGCCGGGGGTTTGACCGGGGGGTGTTGGGGGGTGTGTTGAGGCCGGGGGTTTGACCGGGGGGTGTTGGGGGGTGTGTTGAGGCCGGGGGTTTGACCGGGGGGTGTTGGGGGGTGTGTTGAGGCCGTGGGTTTGACCGGGGGGTGTTGGGGGGTGTGTTGAGGCCGTGGGTTTGACCGGGGGTGTTGGGGGGTGTGTTGAGGCCGTGGGTTTGACCGGGGGGTGTTGGGGGGTGTGTTGAGGCCGTGGGTTTGACCGGGGGGTGTTGGGGGGTGTGTTGAGGCCGTGGGTTTGACCGGGGGTGTTGGGGGGTGTGTTGAGGCCGTGTGTTTGACCGGGGGGTGTTGGGGGGTGTGTTGGTCTTTGCAGAACTGGCTGGCGTGCTGCACCAGTGTCACATCCTGGCGTCGGAGATGGTCCACTTCATCCACCAGATGCAGTATTACATCACCTTCGAGGTCCGGGCCAGAACCACACACTCCAGAACCACACACTCTAGAACCACACACACTCCAGAACCACACACACTCCAGAACACACACACTCCAGAACCACACACACTCCAGAACACACACTCCAGAACACACACACTCCAGAACCACACACACTCCAGAACACACACACTCCAGAACCACACACTCCAGAACCACACTCCAGAACCACACTCCAGAATCACACACTCCAGAACCACACACACTCCAGAACCACACACACTCCAGAACACACACACTCCAGAACCACACACTCCAGAACACACACACTCCAGAACCACACACTCCAGAACCACACACTCCAGAACACACACACTCCAGAACACACACACTCCAGAACACACACTCCAGAACACACACACACTCCAGAACACACACACTCCAGAACACACACACTCCAGAACCACACACTCCAGAACACACACACTCCAGAACACACACACTCCAGAACACACACTCCAGAACACACACACTCCAGAACACACACACTCCAGAACACACACTCCAGAACACACACACTCCAGAACCACACAGCTGCTTAACAGATAGGAAAACCTCTCAGATCTGACTCACACATGGGGCATGTGGGAAATGGGATTATTAAGTGTGTGTGTGTGTGTCTGTGTGTGTGTGTGTGTGTGTGTGTGTGTGTGTGTGTGTGTGTGTGTGTGTGTGTGTGTGTGTGTGTGTGTGTGTGTGTGTGTGTGTGTGTGTGCAGGTTCTGGAGTGCTCCTGGGATGAGCTGTGGAACAAGGTCCAGCAAGCCCAGGATCTGGACCACATCATCTCCGCTCACGAGACCTTCCTGGACAGCGTCATCTCACGATGTCTACTGGACACCAACAACAGGGTGACACACACACTCACACACTCACACACACACACACACACACACTCACACACTCTCTCACACACGCACAGACACACACACACACTCTCTCACACACACACACACTCACACACACTCACACACACACACACAGAGACACACATACACACTCACACACACACACACACACACACATACACACACATACACTCACACACACACACACACACACACACACTATCATATCCCATTGCCTTCTGGACACACTAGAAGCACAAACGCTTCGCGCACACACACACAAACACACACACACACACACACTTATTACACTAATCCATGTGAATGTGCCATGTGAATGTGCGTGTGCTCCTCTCCCCCTAGTCCCTGCTGAACCAGCTGAGGGCCATCTTTGACCAGATCATCGAGTTCCAGAACGCGCAGGACTCCCTGTACCGCGCCTCCCTGGAGGAGCTGGCCCTGCGCCTGCAGTACGAGGACCGGAGGAGGCAGAGGGAGAAGGAGGTAGGACACGCCCCCCACCTGACCTGGGGGAGGGGCTACGTACCGGGGGGGGGGGACCGGAGGAGGCAGAGGGAGCAGGAGGTAGGACACGCCCCCCACCTGACCTGGGGGAGGGGCTACGTACCGGGGGGGGGGAGGACAGAAGAGGCAAGGGAGAAAGTTTGAAAGGAAACGAGAAAGAGAGAGAGAGAATGAGAGACAGAGAAAGAGAGAGAAAGAGAGAGAGAGTCCAACATGGTAACCACGACCGGAACTGGGATCGTAGTAAAATGCCCGTTCAAAATGGCCGCCGTGCTCCAATTAAATCGCGCAGCGGGAACCGATACCGTACACAGAGCTCCGTCGCGAACTCTCTGCCCCCTTTCACAGCCTTGTATTGATCCCCCCCCCCCACCAGCGGCCAAATCGATCTGTTTCCCTGGTCGCTCGCTGAGCCCAGATACAAAGAGCTTTCCCTCTCCAGGCCTGCCTGCTCTAGGTGTTGGGTGTTCAGTGAGTAACCCGGAGGTGTTGGGTGTTCAGTGAGTAACCCGGAGGTGTTGGGTGTTCAGTGAGTAACCCGGAGGTGTTGGGTGTTCAGTGAGTAACCCGGAGGTGTTGGGCATTCAGTGAGTAACCCGGAGGTGTTGGGTGTTCAGTGAGTAACCCGGAGGTGTTGGGTGTTCAGTGAGTAACCCGGAGGTGTTGGGTGTTCAGTGAGTAACCCGGAGGTGTTGGGTGTTCAGTGAGTAACCCGGAGGTGTTGGGTGTTCAGTGATGAACCCGGAGGTGTTGGGTGTTCAGTGATGAACCCGGAGGTGTTGGGTGTTCAGTGATTAACCCGGAGGTGTTGGGTGTTCAGTGATTAACCCGGAGGTGTTGGGTGTCTTGGCAGGGGGAGTGGGGCGTGACGGCGGAGCAGGAGACGCAGGAGCAGCGGAGGGTCAGGGACTTCCAGGAGACCATACCAAAGATGCGCTCTCAGCTGCGCATACTCACACACTTCTACCAGGTAAGAGGAACCGTACTAAAGATGCATACTCACACACTTCTACCAGGTAAGAGGAACCGTACTAAAGATGCATACTCACACACGTCTACCAGGTAAGAGAGACCATACTAAAGATGCATACTCACACACTTCTACCAGGTAAGAGAGACCATACTAAAGATGCATACTCACACACTTCTACCAGGTAAGAGAGACCATACTAAAGATGCATACTCACACACTTCTACCAGGTAAGAGAGACCATACTAAAGATGCATACTCACACACTTCTACCAGGTAAGAGGAACCGTACTAAAGATGCATACTCACACACTTCTACCAGGTAAGAGGAACCGTACTAAAGATGCATACTCACACACTTCTACCAGGTAAGAGGGTCACATGACTGCACCTTGACTGGGAGGAACTTTACAGCTGATCGGTTGTTTTTATTTTTTGTTCTCCCTCTCTCTCTCTCTCTCCCTCCCTCTCTCTCTTCCTCCCTCCCTCTCCCTCCCTCTCTCCCTCCCTTCCTCTCTCTCTCCCCCCTCCCTCTCTCTCTCCCCCTCCCTCTCTACCTCTCCCTCCCTCCCTCTCCCTCTCTCCCCCCTCCCTCTCCCTCTCTCTCCCTCCCTCCCTCTCTCTCTCTCCCTCTCTCCCTCTCTCTCCCTCCCTCTCTCCCTCCCTCCCTCCCCCCCCCTCTCTCAGGGGATCGTCCAGCAGTTCCTGGTCCTGCTGATGGCCAGCACGGACGAGAGCCTGCGCTTCCTCAGCTTCCGGCTGGACTTCAACGAGCACTACCGCGCCCGCGACCCCCGCCTGCGCGCCTCTCTGGGCGCCACCAGGGGGCGCCGGCCCTCCAACATCTGACCCAGACAGAACCACAACCAGGACTGAGCTAATGTCATTTTTCACAAGTCCAACTCTCGTCTATCAGACTTGTGTATTGAGTTTGTCTATCAAGTTCCAAGTTTGATGTGAGATCGATATGATGATATTGTTGTGACATCACCGTAGTGAGGACAGGAAGGAAGTCTCACAGACGGAGTGGATTCGTATGCGATGACATCATAATGAGGCTACATAGAATCTTGGGGGGGTGGGATGTTGGGATGTGATGACATCATAATGAGGCTACATAGAATCTTGGGGGGGAGGCGGGGTTTGGGATGTGACATCATAATAGATCAAGACTCAACATCCGGAATGTCTGATATTATGATAGTGTGACATCACAATGGTGCCTGACTGAATCAGCTGGAATACAGTTTTCTAGCTGTGGATGTTATGACATCACTGAGATGCTACCCTCTAGTCATGCTATGGGCCGCGGAGATGGCCAATCGAGATCAGACGATGCTCTGACATCATAACAGCAGCAGAACTAGTGGTGACGTCACAGTGTGGCCTGTGCTCTGAAGGGAGGCGATCTTCCCAGCAGACTGATTCTGGCGCTGTGTCTTTAACTCCCCAGGGAAGACAGGGCTGTGTTCACAGAGAGATTAACAAAGAGCTAGAATTAAAGAAAAGGCCTTCCCCCCCCAAATGTTCCCCTATGCCAAATCACCCCTCCTTACACACACACACACAGTCTCATTCATTAACCCTTCTGGTTTGTTTACATTTTCTGTGAATATAAAAACATATTTTTGTCGGGTTTTGCTGATATGTGTGTCTCCCCCGCCCCCCTGATACCAGTGTCTTAAAAGTATGCCTTGGATTTCTGAGTGTGTCTACAGAACTGTTCCTAACAGCTGTGTGAAGGCTGTAGTGCACAAAGTCAGCACTGGGCCTTCCTCCGAACCGCTTCAGAACAACCTTCAGCCCTGTGCTTCAAAGACTTCTGACAAATTTAGTTGCCTGATTGTTTTGTTTTATTTTAAGTGTGTTTATTTGCGTTCCTTTGTATGAATTGAATTCAATTAATAGAAACAGTTTGATTGTGTGTCATCCATCCACATGCATACAGGAACATAGTCTGGAACATAGTCTAACTCGAACCCTTTTTGCAACCATGACCCCATGGCGCTCTGCGACCAGACGTCAACATCCCTCAACTGAATGGTTGTTTTTGTGTGTGAATATGTTGAGGAGACTACATAGAACATGCTAGTATGACTGGCGCTGTCGGCCCGAATCCCACTACGTGTCTGAAATCAATAGTGTGGATGTTCATCATTTCATAAATACAATCTTCCTCTCGCCTCTTCATGACTGATCTTAACCCAGTGTGTATGAGCAGTAGCCTGGATGATATCCATCCAGTAGTCGACCTGCTGAGACATCGAGAGGGATCTGTTTGAGACGTGACTCGTGTGACTAGTCGTGTCTCATCCTTGACTCGTGTGACTAGTCATGTCTCATCCCTCGACCCCCAGGGGGCGCGCCCGGGCACGAGCCTGTACCTCCTGTCCATTGTATAGCACACCTGTATAGAAATACTATGGAAAGCAAACATCTCGCCTCCTCTTTAATAAATAAATCTTTTTTTAACAAAACCCATGCGCGTCCCGAGAGTATTTTTTCACTCTAGGCTCCAGCGTTTAAAAAAAACAACTAATCAATTAGCGACGGATGATTTTGATGAGTTGACGCATGCGCATGTCGCTTAATTGGTTTCTGGTCCATGTGTTGCTCGTCTGGCGTGGCGTGGAGAACGTTACAGCTTCTGGGTTCTCGGAATAGGAGAACGTTAGAGTTTCTGGGTTCTCAGAATAGGAGAACGTTAGAGCTTCTGTGTTCTCAGAATAGGAGAACGTTAGAGCTTCTGGGTTCTCGGAATAGGAGAACATAGACACATGGTGGAGAAGACAGGAGAGATCGGCATGACCCCCTGCTGGGACGCCGTAGACAGCTGACGGTCCCGGCCTATTTCCTCACGCACAGGTGAGTTTGTATGAATCGCGTTTCATCCACGATCGAAGCAACTGTACTGCCTTTATACCCCAGTCTACTTTAGCACTTGGTGGAAGACATTTCCTTTGTTTGAATAATTGACTTGTCGATCCCTCCCGGGTCAAACACGAGTTGAACGCTGCCGATCAACTTCCCAACAACTCATTAAAACAACTCATTAAAACAACTCATTAAAACAACTCTTCAAAACAACTCTTCAAAACAACTCTTCAAAACAACTCTTCAAAACAACTCCGAAACATCCTCCGACAGTTTACTGGCATCATTGAACTACGTTGTATCCGCGATTAGCCCTGCGGGGGCAGTAGGCCTACTACTGGGGGGGATATGGGTGGGGAGAGAGAGAGAGAGAAATAAACTAAGTTTGATTCAAATGCAACTTCGTGATGTTGAATAAATGTAGTAATTCTGTTATAAGTGCGCCCATCTGTGTTATGATGAATGATATGGTCAGACTAGGCTGCTCCTGCAGCTGTTGGCTGTTATGACTGAACAATCATGATACCAGATTCTAATTCTAGAATTCATACATTTTCAACGATGATCACATGAATGAGAAATGAGTAATTTTCAATAGTATACAGTAGGGTGCTCCTACATCCATAGCTCTGGTCTCCAAACGGTCTTCATCAAACCTGTTTTGGTTGGGTTCTCTATTCAGGGACTGAGGTGGGCTTTATGTTAACGGAACAAGACAAGTAGCCAAACCGTTTCGTCAGCACTTTGAGGTTGTGTCTCAAAGTAGGCTACTTTATGAACAGAATAACAGGACCCGGGGGTCTCAAAGTAGGCTACTTTATGAACAGAATAACAGGACCCGGGGGTCTCAAAGTAGGCTACTTTATGAACAGAATAACAGGACCCGGGGGCTTTAATCGGCCACACGACACCGCTCTCTCTCATGGGATCATGGGCTGTGCACTCGGGGTCAGGAGCGCATGCGCCCCTCTGTCTTGGGCTCCTTTCAAATCCTACTGCTAGCCTACGAGTAGTCTTCAAAATAACAAATGCCCTTGAATATGAATGATTCATAGAGAGCGATTACCCTTTATTTAATATCGCCAATAATGCCTATCCATCTCTATCGAAAACGTGGACAATTAACGACTGCAGCGCTGAGTGACGGACACTATGCTTTCTGTTGTTATCCGACCAGCGCTCCTATTTCATTCTGAATGTCGGAGTGTATTAAATAAGGGGTATCGTTGGGTCTTAAGCAAAAAGAAAATAGCTTAAATCTATTTAAATCTAGCCCTACATTTATTTCAATTATAGCCGCCTGGACTAGCCGTCAAGTCACAGTGTTCTATCCGGTCTGTGACATCACGGGCACTACGGCGTAACGTGTTGACGTCACAGCGGCAAGGTACATATCTGGACTAGCCGTCCAATCACAGTGTTCTATCCGGTCTGTGACATCACGGGCACTACGGCGTAACATGTTGACGTCACAGCGGCAAGGTGTATATATACTGCTGTAACAAGTGGACAAGCCTCAGTGCGGTGTTCGCGATGAGACGAACATGTGGTTAAAGATTGCACTAGTGTTCGCTAGTTTATTAACTAATGATTTTACAACCCGAGAGAGGGAGCCGTGTGGAGATGAACATCAAGGTCCTGCGGCGACGCCCTTGGAGACAACCCCGTCCCAGGATGTTGATCTGAAATTCCTCAACACGGCAGTTGTGACCGTTCTCGTTATGATCCTGATCGTGTCTTGGCTGTTTGATGAATGGAGAAATCGCCACCGAAACATTAAGGTTGGTAATCAAAGTTGCATTGTAATTTAATCATTTACAATTCAAACAATTACAGAAGCCGTTCTGTCTTTGTGAAGCCTTAATGACCTCAACATCCATCTGGTATTTCCTTTATGAATTAGGATGAAAACCTTGAAGACAAAAGGGCCCAGAGGGACAGTGTGACAGCCCGGGTCGACAGCTGCCTTGCCCGTCTGGACGAGCTAATGCAGATGCATGAGCGCCACTGGGACTGTCGAGGACAAGACGATTCAGGTTCTGGCTCCTATGATCCGGGGGGCCGTGGACGAGACCCGGTGTCTGAGATGAGTAGAGGCTTCGCCCACGTGCCACCTGGCGGCGGCGCCAAGCCCTTCCCAACACACAAGGGCAAAAGTTCAAAGGGCAAATCAGAGCTGAACGTTCCTCTCTCAGCCAAGGCCGACAGGGAGCGTCTGGTGCTGCCTCGCTGTCAGAGGCTCTGTTGTCCATTTTACACAGCCCCGTCTGACAGACCACCATTCACGATCACCAGGACCAGTAGAGTTGACAGCCCCGCTAGCGCCTTATCCACCCCCATGGCGTCTAGTGGGGTGGCGCTAAAGGGACAATCTGACTCCGATGTTCCACGATCACCCGAGTGCCACTGGAGACAAGATCTGGAGCTCTCTCAGCGTCGGAGGCTCATTCCTAAGAAGTTGGAAGAAATCTGTCAAGGGGCGACCTCTTCCACCTCGGACTCTCTGATGAAGAGGACACCTGACACAGCCCTGTCTGACGCAGTCCCTTCTATCACTGCTCCATCTGTCTCTCCTCCTCCCCCTACTCCACAACCACGCTCCCCTACTACTCCTCCTCTTCCCCCTACTCCACAACCACGCCCCCCTACTCCTCCTCCTCTTCCCCCTACTCCACAACCACGCCCCCCTAGTCCTCTTCCTCCTCCCCCTACTCTACAACCACCACGCCCCCCTACTCCTCTTCCTCTTCCCCCTACTCCACAACCACGCCCCCCTACTCCTCCTCCTCTTCCCCCTACTCCACAACTACGCCCCCCTACTCCTCCTCTTCCCCCTACTCCACAACTACGCCCCCCTACTCCTCCTCTTCCCCCTACTCCACAACCACGCCCCCCTACTCCTCCTCCTCTTCCCCCTACTCCACAACTACGCCCCCCTACTCCTCCTCTTCCCCCTACTCCACAACTACGCCCCCCTACTCCTCTTCCTCCTCCCCCTACTCCTCCTCCTCCCCCTACTCCACAACCACGCCCCCCTACTCCTCCTCCTCCACCATGCGCGATGACCAAGACCGTTAGAGGAGACAGCCCCGCTAGCGCCTTATCCACCCCCGTGGCGTCTAGTGGGGTGGCGCTAAAGGGACAATCTGACTCCGATGTTCCACGATCACCCAAGGTCCACCGGAGACGAGGTCCGGAGCTCTCTCAGCGTCGGAAGCTCATTTGTAAGGAGTTGGAAGAAATCTTTCAACGGGCGACCTCTTCCACCTCGGACTCTCTGATGAAGAGGACACCTCACACAGCCCTGTCTGACGCAGTCCCTTCTATCACTGCTCCATCTGTCTCTCCTCTTCCCCCTACTCCTCCTCCTCCTCCCCCTACTCCACAACCACGCCCCCCTACTCCTCCTCCTCCTCCCCCTACTCCACAACCACGCCCCTCTACTCCTCTTCCTCTTCCCCCTACTCCACAACCACGCCCCCCTACTCCTCCTCCTCCTCCCCCTACTCCACCACAACCACGCCCCCCTACTCCTCCTCCTCCACCATTTGCGATGACCAAGACTGTTAGAGGAGACAGCCCCGCTAGTACCTTATCCACCCCCATGGCGTCTAGTGGGGTGGCGCTAAAGGGACAATCTGAGCCGGACCCGCTTGTCAGACCAAGTTGCAACTTTATTGATGCGTTCAAACAAAAGCTTGCCGTCTATGAACGTGAGCTGCCGGCCCTGAACCAGAGGCGCTTTCAGGAGATGTTTGAAAGAACCCATCACAGAGCAGCCACTTCCACCTCGGACTCTCTGATGAAGAGGACACCTCACACAGCCCTGTCTGACGCAGTCCCTTCTATCACTGCTCCATCTGTCTCTCCTCTTCCCCCTACTCCACAACCACGCCCCCCTACTCTTCCTCCTCCCCCTACTCCACAACCACGCCCCCCTACTCCTCCTCCTCCTCCCCCTACTCCACAACCACGCCCCCCTATTCCTCCTCCTCCACCATTTGCGATGACCAAGACCGTTAGAGGAGACAGCCCCGCTAGTACCTTATCCACCCCCATGGCGTCTAGTCGGGTGCTGGTAAAGTGGCAAACATTCCACGATCTCAGGGTGTGTGAAGAAGTGTCATCTAGACCATCACCATCTACCCCATGGGCCTCAAATTAGGTTTGTTCAGTTTGGGGTTACTTGTTATTATGTCTTGTGCTTGTACTGATTTCATTTGAGAATAAAGTCTCTGAACATTCTCTGCCTGTGGACTAAGATACTTTGTGCAATAAAATGTGTAATAAAAATTGAATTAAAGCCGCGAGCAACAATGAGACGAGGTCCCACGGTTACGCCCCCTTAAAGCTCAATGAGATTTGAGAAGAATGAGAAACTTTTTTTATGGTTCAATATTCACTTTGACTTCCTATTAGTTTATGAATTGGCCTTAGCAAGACCCCAAAAATCATTTTCGTGACATGAGACTGCATGAGACCCTGTGAATTTAATTTCGGTATACTGGTTAGTAGGCTACAGGCCTTTCTCTTATGGGACAATGGATCACTCAAGCCAATGAATGAGTTGGGACGCGCAATGAGATCTGCCTGATTAGTGGTCTTGTGTGTGTGTGTGTGTGTGTGAGAGAATGCGTCTGGTATATCTAATTGAATCCCCTGTCTTGACATCAGTGAAGTATTTGATCAGTGAAGTATTTGATCAGTGTGTGTGTGTGTGTGTGGGGTGTACTGGTGTACTCTCAGTGAAGGTGGCCTGTGTGTCCTTGACAGGTCCTTCTCACATCGTGCTGCCCAGGGCCACACTGTGTGTGTGTGTGTGTGTGTGTGTGTGTGTGTGTGTGTGTGTGTGTGTGTGTGTGTGTGTGTGTATGTGTGTGTGTGTGTGTGTGTGTGTGTCGCTGCCTAACCGTCAGAGCTCTGCTCTGTTGGTGAGCTGTGTCGGCGTAGCCAAGCTCCTCTCTCTCTCTCTCTCTCTCTGTGTCTCTCCTTCTCTGTGTCTCTCTGCTGTCCTGCCCTGCCTGCCTCCCTGCCTGTCTTTCTGCCTGTCTGTCTGCCTCTGTCCTGCCTGCCTGTGTGTCTGCCTCCCTGTCTGTCTTTCTGTCCTGTCTGTCTCATGCTGTTTATTTTTCTACCTCTGCTTGTATACAGCTATTTCTGATGAGTAAAAGCACACTTAATTCATTGAATCTGTTTCTCCTCAGAAGTCCTAATTCAGTTGTGTGGAATTCAATAGGAAGAGCATGACTTTTCTATATTTAGTTTTAGTTTAGAGACACCGCTAAGTGAATTGGCCAATGTCCCAATGTCCCCCCTAAACCTCCCTGAGCCCTCACAGACCCTTTACCTCCCTGAACCCTCACAGACCCTAAACCCTCAACCCCTGAACCCTCACAGACCCTAAACCCTCAACCCCTGAACCCTCACAGACCCTAACCCTCAACCCCTGAGCCCTCACAGACCCTAACCCTCAACCCCTGAGCCCTCACAGACCCTAACCCTCAACCCCTGAGCCCTCACAGACCCTAAACCCTCAACCCCTGAGCCCTCACAGACCCTAACCCTCAACCCCTGAACCCTCACAGACCCTAACCCTCAACCCCTGAACCCTCACAGACCCTCACAGACCCTGAACCCTCACAGACCCTTAACCTCCCTGAACCCTGACAGACCCTAACCCTCAACCCCTGAACCCTCACAGACCCTAAACCCTCAACCCCTGAGCCCTCACAGACCCTTAACCTCCCTGAACCCTCACAGACCCTAAACCCTCAACCCTTGAGCCCTCACAGACCCTAACCCTCAACCCCTGAGCCCTCACAGACCCTTAACCTCCCTGAACCCTCACAGACCCTAAACCCTCAACCCCTGAACCCTCACAGACCCTAAACCCTCAACCCCTGAACCCTCACAGACCCTAAACCCTCAACCCCTGAACCCTCACAGACCCTTAACCTCCCTGAGCCCTCACAGACCCTTAACCTCCCTGAACCCTCACAGACCCTTAACCTCCCTGAACCCTCACAGACCCTAAACCCTCAACCCCTGAGCCCTCACAGACCCTTAACCTCCCTGAACCCTCACAGACCCTAAACCCTCAACCCCTGAACCCTCACAGACCCTTAACCTCCCTGAACCCTCACAGACTTACTGACGTCACCTGGTAAAGTGGTTGAGTGCGAGAGGCTGAAGGGCTCAATGGTGTATAAAGGAATGGGACCGCACTTGCGACATCATGTTATGTTGACACCAAAACATTTCTTGCTATTGTGGGTTTGGGACTTTTTAGTCAAATCCTCTTGACAGTATCACAACCCTCTGTGTTACCGGCAAACATTTCTGTTCAACTTGTTGAAATCATTTCAGTTTGTGGTTATAAGCTCACTACATTACTGTCTATGATTCTTGTTTGTGATGAATCCAGTTAGTGGGAACGCGCCTCAAAGTCTGTA
>NW_028175604.1:20000-27500 GCF_949987555.1 Borostomias antarcticus
AGGACTGGGGGGGTGAGTAGGACTGGGGGTAGTAGTAAGACTGTGGGTAATAGTAAGTAAGTAAGTAAACTTTATTTATATAGCGCCTTTCACAGCACGAATGCACAAAGCGCTTCACAATACAGATAACACATAAAAAGGAAGAAAGAGCGACATACAAAATGCAATACATACAAAATGCAATACCAGGGGAGGGGAGGGAAATGACCATACAGGCATCCTACTCGTGGGGGTGAGTAGGACTGTGGTTCAGTCACGGGGACACTCTTGTTTGTGTGGTGGTGGTGTTGTTGTTGTCAGAAGCTGTGGTTCTAGGTGTTGTTGTTGTTTGTTGTGGAGAGGGAGGCTGTCTGGCTCCAGGCCTGTTCCTTTCACGCTGTGTTAGGAGCTCTGCTCTGTACTGGCAGCTACCTCCTGAGGGCTTGATTGTACAGTGTGTGTGTGTGTGTGTGTGCATGTACTATGTGTGTGTACTGTGTGTGCGAACGTTGTATATGGGTGTGCGCGCTGTATGAGTTTGTGTGTATATGTGTGTACTTTGTGTGTGTGTGTGTACTGTGTGTGTGTGCATGCTGTATTGTGTATATGTGTGTGGGCGTGTGCGTGTGTGATAATAATAGTGCAGAATAGAGTGCAGATTTAAATAATAACACTGATGCAGCATCATCTTCCATCCGCCAGACGGTAGGCGGGCTCTAGCGTTCTACCTTCCAGATCGAGCTGAAAAAGTAAATAGACACCAGCCTGTTGACGCGAGCATAACTGATCATGGCTGGATCATGGATGTATTATAAGAAGTGGATAAGGCATGCAGAGATGGCAGCCCATTCAATCCAATGAAAGTTGCTCAGTGGCGCATGAAGCAAGCCCCCATGGCCAGGAACAGCCAATTTTGGGCGTAGTGGCCAAGCTCGGTATTGCATGTAGCGCCAAGAACCTGAAACCTATGAGGAAACTGAAACCTAAATCCCCCACTACACTGAAGTTACAGTAATATGGGTACTGTAGAGCCACCTATGAATGAATCATGGTCAACATTTAATGCTGCACCCCTCCATCGAGTTTCATGCGTATCGGGCCGTGTTAAGGTTCTTGTTGGAGGTGTTCATGGACCCTGGGTGGAGGTGTTCAGGGAGCTGGTTGGAGGTGTTCAGGGAGCTGGTTGGAGGTGTAAACATCAACACTCGAGGTCTCAAACCTCTCTCTTATCCCGGGCTGAGATGACGTCTCATCACATTAGTGAGAGAACCTCAGCCTCCTCAGAAAACCACTGATCTCACAGAGCCAGGATGGGTATAAACTATGTTGAAACACACACGCTTTCACCTATCCACTGGTGTTAGATCAGAGATTAACTTGAGGAAGGGAGGTATAGTTGAGAACTCAAGCAAGAGTCCAGGGCCAGCAGAGACCGGGGTTATTTATAGTTTTATTTGTTTGTATGTTTGTGTTTCTCTGTGTACAAGCTGCTCCCTAACAGCCCCTAGAGGGATTAATAAAGTTGTGGATTGGGAGAAACCGGACACAGCTGACCACTCCTTTAATTACAGCCTACGAGGTCAGAACGAGTGATGACTCGACGTTGAGAAAGTGAGAAAGTGACTATCTCTCTCTGACCTGCTCCACAGAACAGAGGGAGAGAGGGAGAGAGGGAGGGAGGGAGAGAGAGAGGGAGCGAGCGAGAGGGAGAGAGGGAGGGAGAGGGAGGGAGAGAGAGGAGGGAGAGAGAGAGAGAGAGAGATGGGAGGTGCACACAAAATGGGAGTTAACCAGATTGTGCTACAGTCATCCGTACAGAAACACATGTTGGAGAGAGAGAGAGAGAGAAAGAGAGAGAGAGGAAGTAGAAGTGTGTGGAGAGGAAGACGAGGCAGCTGTACTCGTCCGTTCCCGTCAGACGGAGGATGGGAGAGAGGGATGATGAGATGGAGGAGCGTTCTGGTCTGAGGGAGCCTGGCGGACGCGTGCACATCTCCCCGGGAGAAATGAGGAGCTACCACAGACTAGCACAGACCTGGGATCAGCTGCACCACAGTGAGTTACCACAGACCACAGACTAGCACAGACCTGGGATCAGCTGCACCACAGTGAGTTACCACAGACTAGCACAGACCTGGGATCAGCTGCACCACAGTGAGTTACCACAGACCACAGACTAGCACAGACCTGGGATCAGCTGCACCACTGAGTTACCACAGACTAACACAGACCTGGGATCAGCTGCAGAGCGACTGAGTGAGTGCCTATCTAGCTGTGTGTGCGTGTGTGTGTGTGTGTGTGTGTGTGTGTGTGTGTCTCTCTCTCTCTCTCTCTCTCTCAATACTATTCTTTCTGCCAGCTGAATTGTACCAAACTTATATCCTGTACTTTGATATTGACATACGATTATTGTCACAGGCTGTGCCTTGAGAACCTGCTTATGCATTGGCTCAGATCTAGTGTGTGTGTGGAACTGTCATATCCAATCAATGATGGTGTAAAGGTGTGTTGTCATGGCTGTGGTGACATCCTTATTTGCTGAAGGTGTAGCAGACCGGATGTGGAGGGACTGGACAAGGTCATAATCTGACAGGCTGACAGGTCTGTTTTTGAGTGTGTGTATTTTGGCGAGAGGAATTGTCCCATGTTCCCTCCCGTAGCGTTCTGTTCTGCCTCAGTCTGTGACGGTGAAGTCTGTTCAGTTGAATGTACTGTAGGACGCACCGTACTCACACATCACACACACACACACACACACACACACACACACCCTCTCACCTACACACTACACTCCACACACACTCTCACATACACTCCACACACACTCACCTACACACTACACTCCACACACACTCTCACACACACACACACACTACACTCCACATACTCTGATATACTGACTGCACTACTTTTTGTACATAGTTCTTTTCTTTTTTTTATTTGCACTAGCTTTTTGTACGTGCGCTTTGCACTGTCCTGTCTGTCTGTCCTGTCTGTCTGTCCTGTCTGTCTGTCCTGTCTCGTCCCTGCACCCTGTCCAATGTTGTCTCCATGTTCTGCACCTCGTGCAAAAGCAAATTCCTAGTATGTTGAAAAACTGCATGGCAATAAAACAGTGATTCTGTTCTGGGCTCAAAGCTGGTGTCTAGATTGAGACCGCGTGGTCTCTCTCTTGAGGCTTTTTGAAGTGAGAATTGGTCCCTTTTCCACAACAAAGTCCGTCAGATTGCTTTAGCGGTGAGAAGCTTGACGTTGAGCGAGTCATACGCTGTGAAGATTTAGAGCAAGGACTACAAACGCCTCTCAAGGACTACAAACGCCTCTCTCAAGGACTACAAACGCCTCTCTCAAGAGAAGAAGAAAACCCAGAACCACCGTGCTCTGCTTGTCCGTCACGCGCTTCCTCTAACACGCGACCACAGCTGAGACGGCGGAGTTTGACTTGTTCTCAAACTGTCACCGTTTCCTTCCCCAACATCCTTCTCTGCCCCTCCCCCCACCTCTGAGTCGAGTGTGGATTTCACTGTCCTCCTTACCCCAGCCGTGACCTCTCCCTGACCCCTACGACCCCGCGGTGACCCCGCTCTAGCTGTCTGCTTGGTCAGCATGTAGCAGCCAACGGCCCCGGCACAGAGCACTTCCTGTCCTGTGCTACAGTTACCCCCCCCCCCCCCCCACCCCCCTCCTACTCAAGTTCAGAGCCTGGTGTGTCTGTCCCGTCTCCTGTGTCTAAGTCCGTTACTAAGTCACAGTAACGGAACGCGCCGTTGCAGACATGAGGAGGTTTGAGGTGCCACACTTTGGTAAGATGCTGATTTTTTGTTTTGTTTTTGTTTATCGGTTATTTACGGGTCTTGGGGACGGCGGCCGTCTCTGATTGGTCGAACGCCGAGACGCCTCAGCGCGTGTTAATCTGGTGTTTATCAGCGGGTGTGGTAGTTCGATGTCGACGGAGGATCAGATTAGATTGTGTTCAGAGGAGTGATCAGATTAGATTGTGTTCAGGTGTGGTGGCGGCGGTGTTTTCCGGAAGGCGTTGTGTTTGAACAGCGTGACGTCGTGTGTCCTGCTCTCCTCCTCCTCCTGTTTGTTTGTCGTCCTCTTGTTTCTTCCTTAAACCCGGTTCCTGCGTTCCACCTGGTGTGACATCACCGTCCCCTCCTCCTTCTCTATCCCTTTGTACCCCCCCCCCCCCTCTCTCTGTCTCTCTCTCTCTCTCTCTCTCTCTCTCTCTCTCTCTGTCTCTCTGTCTCTTTCCCTCTCTCCCTGTCTCTCTCTCTCTCTCTCTCTCCCTCTCCCTCTCCCTCTCCCTCTCCCTCTCTCTCTCTCTCTCTCTCTCTCTCTCTCTCTCTCTCTCTCCCTCTCTCTGTCTCACACACATCTTCATTGTTTCATTGTTCTACCGGATCAAGCTTTTTATTGGCTTATAAATAACGCCGGATGACAAACTTTGAGCTCGGCCGTCGATGGTGGAGATTTCAGCCATATGTCTTCCCAGACGTCCCTCTGCAGTGGGCTGTGTCGTGTGTGTGTGTGTGTGTGTCGGTGTGTGTGTGTCGGTGTGTGTGTGCCTAGGGTGTTGGTGTGTCTAGTGTGTCTGTGTGTCTTGTGTGGAGCGGAGTGTTCCTGGTGTCCAGGGGGGTCTGTGGTGGAACCAGGGGGTTCTGTTTTGGAACCAGGGGGTTCTGTGGTGGAACCAGGAGGAACGATGCTGCTTCAATTAGATGGATCCCAGAGAGAACGTCCTGATGGAGGAGATAAGAGGGCTATGAGAACCCCCCCATCTGGGCACGGTGTGGTCCGCTTACAGTAGACACACACACACACACACACACACACGAGGTGGACGTGACTGAGGGAAGGCAGGAACCAGCCAATTGGCCTAATGGCCGTCTGGCATCTGAAACTGGGTGTCTGAAAGAGGGAGGGAGATGGAGGGAGGGAAGGGAGGGAGGGAAGGAAGGAAGGAAGATTTTAGCGTGAAGTGTCCCAGACCCATAGAGAGATCTGCAGCATGCAGTAACGTAGTTAGCGTAGCTTAGCGAGCGAACTCTCATGGGTCTGGCGTTGAGTCCAGGCCCAAGCCCCATGCTGTGTTTCAGGCTTTAGCACACCTCAGAAGTCCACTTCCTGTTTATCTACAGGGCGGGAGGGAACGCTGTGTTTGAACAAGGCTCCCAAAACAGCCCCGCTGTAAACAAACAGTCCTTCTAGCTAGGCTGCTCAGTCTGGCCTCTGTCTCCGCCGTGTCCGATCACACACACACACACACACACACACACAGACACACACGGGCGCACACACACAGACACACACGGGCACACGCACACACACGGGCGCACACACACACACACACACACACACACATGGGCGCTCGTGACCGTGCACGCCGTTGGGTCTCTGAGGTGTTGAAGCACCGTGTCCATCTGATCCCGCCGGCTACCGGCTACTGGCTCCTCCCCCCCCAGCTGAGCGCAGCGCGGCGCCAGAGACCGTTAACAAGCGGTCTCTCTTCACCCGTCATGCTCCAGGTCTCACGGGCCGATAGCAGCCGCCGGGCAGCTGAAGAACTGATCTCAGACCTGGCCGGGTCTCCTGTCATGACTGGGTCAGATCCAAGATTACCCACCATATCTCTCACATGTGACTTACGTCTACAGTTACAGGGAGACGTTGCTGCCGCCTGCAAGATTATGAATAAGAACTTCAATACTCAATTTACAAATTATAAATTAACTAAGTTACAAATGTACAAATTACACGTTTAAGTACTATTTCCATGTAGTATACAGAGTGGAATAAGATAAGATGGATGCTGCTCTGGATGGGTTATGTACATGCTATATATGGATATGAATTAATAAATGACCTGGGTGTGTGTTATATACATGCTATAGCTATAATAAATATTCCCGAGGGGGGGGGGGGTATATTGACATTTCCATGTGGTAATGTTATGTACTCTAGATGTTCTGTGTACACTAGATGTTCTAGATTGAGTCATTCAGGAGCCAGGTGGCTTGTGGGAAGAAGTTCTTCCTGAGTCTCTCTGTGCTCTCCATGTGAGTGCGGTATCTCTTCCCTGAACGTAGCAGAGAGAACAGTCCATTTCCTGGGTGGCTGGGGTCTCTCAGGATCCTGTTGGCCTTGGTCCTACATCTTCTGGTGTAGGTGTCCTCGAGGTGGGGGCGTCACCCCCCCCCCCACCCATGGTCCATTCCGCTGAGCTATTGCATCCTCTCTCTCTCTGTCTCTCTCTCTCTGTCTCTCTCTCTCTCTCTCTGTCTCTCTCTCTGTCTCTCTCTCTCTCTCTCTCTCTCTCTCTCAGTCCAGTTCTCTTGTCTCTCTCTTAGAGGTGCTGAGCTGGTCTCTCTCTCTCAGTCCAGGCCTCTTGTCTCTCTCTCTCAGTCCAGGCCTCTTGTCTCTCTCTCAGATGTGCTGAGCTGGTCTCTCTCTTGTCTCTCTCTTAGATGTGCTGAGCTGGTCTCTCTCTCTGTGTCCAGTTCTCTTGTCTCTCTCTTAGATGTGCTGAGCTGGTCTCTCTCTCTCAGTCCAGGCCTCTTGTCTCTCTCTCTCAGTCCAGGCCTCTTGTCTCTCTCTCAGATGTGCTGAGCTGGTCTCTCTCTCTCTCAGTCCAGGCCTTTTGTCTCTCTCTCTCAGTCCAGGCCTCTTGTCTCTCTCTCTCAGTCCAGGCCTCTTGTCTCTCTCTCAGATGTGCTGAGCTGGTCTCTCTCTCTCTCAGTCCAGGCCTCTTGTCTCTCTCTCTCAGTCCAGGCCTCTTGTCTCTCTCTCTCAGTCCAGGCCTCTTGTCTCTCTCTTAGATGTGCTGAGCTGGTCTCTCTCTCTCTCAGTCCAGGCCTCTTGTCTCTCTCTTAGATGTGCTGAGCTGGTCTCTCTCTCTCTCAGTCCAGGCCTCTTGTCTCTCTCTTAGAGGTGCTGAGCTGGTCTCTCTCTCTCAGTCCAGGCCTCTTGTCTCTCTCTTAGATGTGCTGAGCTGGTCTCTCTCTCTCAGGCCAGGCCTCTTGTCTCTCTCTCAGATGTGCTGAGCTGGTCTCTCTCTCAGTCCAGGCCTCTTGTCTCTCTCTCAGATGTGCTGAGCTGGTCTCTCTCTTGTCTCTCTCAGATGTGCTGAGCTGGTCTCTCTCTCAGTCCAGTTCTCTTGTCTCTCTCAGATGTGCTGAGCTGGTCTCTCTCTCTCAGTCCAGGCCTCTTGTCTCTCTCTTAGATGTGCTGAGCTGGTCTCTCTCTCTCAGTCCAGGCCTCTTGTCTCTCTCAGATGTGCTGAGCTGGTCTCTCTCTCTCAGTCCAGTTCTCTTGTCTCCCTCTCATGTGCTGAGCTGGTCTCTCTCTCTCAGTCCAGGCCTCTTGTCTCTCTCTCAGATGTGCTGAGCTGGTCTCTCTCTTGTCTCTCTCAGAAGTGCTGAGCTGGTCTCTCTCTTGTCTCTCTCTCAGATGTGCTGAGCTGGTCTCTCTCTTGTCTCTCTCAGAAGTGCTGAGCTGGTCTCTCTCTCAGTCCAGGCC
>NW_028175603.1:0-2500 GCF_949987555.1 Borostomias antarcticus
GGGAAAATAAATTGCTGACACACACAACTCGCTAGGTTTGAACTACAGGGCGTTCTACATGGCACGTGGGTGGGCTCAAACTCTGAAAGAAGGGGGGTTTGAATATGGAAACCAGTGAAGTTAACCCCCCCCACCAAAAAAAAGAAAAATAAATCAACAACCTACAACAATATTAGTGGTTAACTTAACTTATATCCCTTATTCAGCTAAAAGTGCTTAGAGCGGCATCGGTAGCAGAGGTGGTTCAGTGACACCGACCCAGCTCTGAGGACTTGACCGACGTCCCAGAGCTGTTCCCTTTAGCTTGGCAGGCTACCTCCATCCCGCGTCGTGCAGGAAGGAGACTTGGGTCAACGGCGCTTTGACGGACCGGCGTTGAGGGTCAGGTTCCGGACCTCCGCGCTCGCGGAACACCCATGAATCTTTACGAGCACCGCGGGCCGGAGAGACCAGAACCCGACAGGAGCGAGGAGAGACAAGTTCTCTGTCCCGCGGGCCTGGTGAAAGCTGTCTTTGACGGGCCGTGTGTCGGCAGGTGCGGGAGACGTCTCGCCACTCAAGAGTGGCGGACGGGTTACGATACGCCGAGTCATCGGACGGGTTAGGATACGGGTTAGGATACGCCGAGTCATCGGACGGGTTAGGATACGCAGAGTCATCGGACGGGTTAGGATACGCTGAGTCAGCGGACGGGTTAGGATACGCCGAGTCATCGGACGGGTTAGGATACGCAGAGTCATCGGACGGGTTAGGATACGCAGAGTCATCGGACGGGTTAGGATACGCCGAGTCATGGGACGGGTTAGGATACGCCGAGTCATCGGACGGGTTAGGATACGTTGAGTCATCGGACGGGTTAGGATACGCCGAGTCATCGGACGGGTTAGGATACGTTGAGTCAGCGGACGGGTTAGGATACGCCGAGTCATCGGACGGGTTAGGATACGCCGAGTCAGCGGTTCCCACGGGGGTCTGGCCTGGGAGCGTTCCGCAGATGTGTGGGTTCTACTGACTACAGCCACCCCAGATCAAAAGGGGGGCAACAGACAGACAGACAGACAGACAGACAGACAGGCAGACAGGTAGGCATGCAGACAGGTAGACAGACAGACAGACAGGTAGACAGACAGACAGACAGACAGACAGACACACAGACAGACTGAAGACAGACTGAAGAGAGGCAGGCAGAGAGACAGGCAGACAGGTAGGCAGGCAGACAGACAGACAGACAGGTAGGCAGACAGACAGAGAGGCAGATAGAGAGACAAAGGCAGACAGACAGACAGACAGGCAGGCAGACAGGCAGGCAAACAGCCAGATAGACAGGCAGAAAGACAGCTAGACAGGCAGAAAAACAGCTAGACAGGCAGAAAGACAGCTAGACAGGCAGAAAGACAGCTAGACAGGCAAACAGACAGCTAGACAGGCAGAAAGACAGGCAGACCTTTATCCAGACTTCTCACCCCCCTCCCCCTCTCTCCTCTCTCCAGGTCTGAGCTCCTGTTTGCTGCAGTGCTGTTCCTCAGCCCTCCAAATGGATTTGCTCCATAGGAGCTCGTCTGGCCTCCCTCTGGCGGTATAGAGATTATGGATTCGCCCGCTGCTGCCGTTTCTCACAGAGTGATGTGTGCTAATAAGGTGATTCAAGTTTTAATAGATCTAACCTTTTTCCAAGGTGGTCCGTCACCTGCTCCGCTCGGCCGTATTGCCTTATCGATCTGTTATTTCACACCACAAGCATGCCTCATTGTGTGTTCGTGTGTTTATGTGTTTGTACTGTATCTTGTTTCCTTTTACGACACGTTTTCACTCTTTATTATCTCTCTCTCTCTCTCACACACACACACACACACAAACACACGCACGTGCGCGCGCACCCTTCCAACAACAGGATGATTTTTCTGCGTTCCATAAGAAGCCGTGGTGCAGCGATTCCAGAGAGCAGGGAGCACATTTTGATGAAAATAATTGACTTCATAGCGCTGTCCATAAAAAGCGCGGTGCCCAGCGCACACTGCGGCATCGCTGCGGCTTTGATGATATCACCTGATTTATGGACACATTAAAGAGGAGGCGCGGCCGTTTGCATTTTCATTTTATGCATCTCCTCGGCGCGTGACGAGATGTTGCCACTGATTATCTGCGGCCTCTCCGTGGACAGAGGCGGGAGTTTGCGACGGCGCTGGGGGGGCGGAGCCAGGAAGAGCGAGCGGGCGCTCTGCTGCAGTCCGACCCCGGGGGGGGGGGGGGGGGGAAATGGCGCCCCGTCTGTTTTCACTTCCCGCCAGGATTATTAGATCACCTGTGAAGCGTCGGCCACGGAGTCGCAGAATGTGTCACGCTCCGTAAACACGGAAGACTCCGCCCCCCCCCCCCCCCATCTAATTCAACCGGCTCTGCCCCCCCCTCTAATTCAACCGGCTCCAGCACGCCAGCGGTTAGTCATATGTAAATGCGAATGACGCAGCGCTTCACCTGATTTTTGTAGCGTCGGATTCTT
>NW_028175603.1:7500-10687 GCF_949987555.1 Borostomias antarcticus
TTTTAGGAAACCTGGGAAATGTGTGTTTATTCCCCCCTCCCTGTTGGAAGCTCCGGACTGCGGTTCAGGTAAACGCCCCGCAATTAGTCGTTCAAACAAACCCACGTTGATATCACCTCACCTGGGCAGGAGGGGAAAACCCTGCAGGCTTGGCTCATGACTGAACTCCCAGAATGCTTAGCGTGGGTCTGTAAACTGACACGCTGGTGGAAGGGGGCTGTCCGAAGAGGCTTTCTGGTGGGGTGGTTTCCTGAGAGGAGGGTCTCTAAATGGGGTCTGACAAACACTGTAAACAGTGTGTGTGTGTGTGGTTGGGGGGGGGGTGGGCGGTAGGGTACGTTACTCTTGTTTGATTTGGATGTGTAGTACTTTGCACGTAGGTACACACACACACATACACACACACACACACACACACACACACACACACACTGCCCTTCTCTCTATCACACACCCTCTCTCTTTCTCTCTCTCTCTCTCTCTCACACACACACACACACACACACACACACACACACACACACACACACACACACACACACACTGCCTTGCTCTCTCTCACACACCCTCTCTCTCTCTTTCTCACGCACACACACACACACACACACACACACACACACACACACACACACACTGCCCTGCTCTCTCTCACACACCCTCTCTCTCTCTCTTTCTCACTCACTCACTCACACACAGACACACACACACACACACACACACTCACACACACACACACACACACTCACACACAGACACACACACACACACACACACACAGACACACACACACACACCTCTCCCCATCCCTGCTGCGGAGCAGTGAGGTTTTTCGCAGAGGTCCGTCAACCCTGTGATGTCACCCTGATGCAATCTAGTCCCGGCAATCTGCATTCCGTTAACGCAAGGCCTCAGCGCAGATACGTACCCCTCCCCCCAAGGGACTATTTATCTCCGTCACTTTACAGATATCAAGTCATCCTAATCAGAAAAGCCACAAAGTGGCCGACAGACCAGAGGTGTTCAGACCCCCCGCTGGGCTTGGTGCCTCTCGGGGTTGGCTGGTTTTGTGTCAGGGGGTCACCTGGATCACAGGAAGGTTTGTGGCTTTAATGTTAGCGTCACCATCCCCCATCCCAAACCCATAAACACTAACACACACACACACACACACACACACACGCACGCACGTACACTGTAGGACAAACAATCCATTTATTTTGCGAGCGATCTGAGCTCATCCACCGATCTCGGCCGGGTGCCAGCGGACGGATGATCAAACCACACTCAGACCTGCGGATGATGTCTCTCCCCCGGCCTGATTTACAGGCAGTCTCACTGACTCATCCCCTTTCGGAGCGATGATTCGCCATGCCGAGTCATCATCCACGGAGATGTGCGGTTACCTCATTATGACAGAACAGGAGGCAGGATAGTGGTCAGAACGCTGCGCTGTGATTGGACTGTTGGGATGATGAGTAAGCTTTTTTTTTATGTTCCGTTTTATACTTTAACATAAAAGGGACTTGCCTTCTGCAATACATTTAACATTACTTTAATTGCATAGTTATATATTAGCAGCAGGCCCAAATGAGAAATGCAGTTTATTGCATTTTTAAGACATTCTACTAATATTAACTTATACTATCCCTCCTAATATCCTTGGGGTCAATTTGACTCCATTCGAGATTAGACGTCTCTAAATAAATCATTGAAATTTTTTTGGGCTTCGTATTTAATGACGCTTCCTAATTTACCGGGGACAAATGGGTACACATAAAATTGCCTGATGATTATGTTTTCAATCAGGGACACATTTGTACACATCAGTCTTCTTTGAGGTCAATTTGACCCCATGAAAAACAAGCTTCTTCTTCATCATCACCATCATCATCAGAACATCAGTAAGGAACACATAACAGTTCTTTATTTACAAATCATATCTCTTATATTTTTATACAGCAGCCTGGGGTTAAATTAACCCCAAAGAGCACTGAAGCGTTTAAAGTGCACAGGACACTGGAAACATCATCATGATCATTTTGTAATAATAATATTAACCCTGTCGTCCCCAATAATACAAAGCCATTAAAACCCCAAAAATACATTTCTTTCCAATTTGAGGTGAATCAGTGAGATTTTAAGGGGGGTATTTAAAGAGCTATTTATATAGTCAACAAAGATACATAAAGTACCTGATACATACACTTGGCTAACAATTTGAATTCTCATCATTTTCTGGAGGTTTGAATTGCCTGGCGTCATTTGAAACTGTGAGGCTATCAGGAGGTGTATTACACCAGTCGTCAGCTTAACACGTTCACCGGTGTTAAGGTTTGACCGAAGTGACATCATCTCCACCTTCCGCAGCGTTCTCTGCGTTCAGCCGTCACCTCGGCAGCCCGCTGTCATGGCCAGACCGCCGCCTCTCCTCCTCCGGGTCGACTAACGAGACGGATGAAGTCTAAAAGACTTCAGACAACCGTGAGACGCGTCGTTAGCGTAGCCGCTGTCTGAGTGAGCTCTGCAGTGCAGCTCAATCTGTCTGTCTGTCTGTCTGTCTGTCTGTCTGTCTGTCTGTCTGTCTGTCTGTCTGTCTGTCTGTCTGTCTGTCCGTCCGTCTGTCTGTCTGTCTGTCTGTCTCTCTGTCTGTCTGTCCGTCTGTCTCTCTGTCTGTCTGTCTGTCTCTCTGTCTGTCTGTCTGTCTGTCTGTCTGTCCATCTGTCCATCCCTCTGTTGACCTGACTCTCTCATACTGTTGTCTCACCGTAATATCTACCTCAGAACCAAGAGGACGTCCTGTTGTTTCTATGGTGATATTTGGGTTTCGGGAGGAGTGACCTCATCATGGGGCGGCTGTATAGCTCAGGAGGGGGAGCGGGTCATGGGGTCGGCGGTTCGAATCCCGCTTCCTCCCGTCCACATGTCGAAGTGTCCTTGGGCAAAGACACTGAACCCCAAATTGCTCCCAATGAGCAGGTTAGCACCTTGCATGGCAGCTGCCGCCATTGGTGTGTGAATGTGTGTGTGAATGGGTGAATGAGAGGCCATTGTAAAGCACTTTGTATAAAAGCGCTATATAAGCGCAGTCCGTTTAGCACTTACCCAGCACACCACCGTTGTTACGAGCCACCTCCACCACACAGAGACACAAGGCCTGTTCAGTATCGCCCGCTGAAACCATCTGATG
>NW_028175602.1:0-11425 GCF_949987555.1 Borostomias antarcticus
CCTCCCCGTCCTCCTCCCCGTCCCCTCCCCGTCCTCCTCCCCGTCCTCCCAGTCCTCCCAGTCCTCCCAGACCTCCCACTCCTCCTCCCAGTCCTCCTCCCAGTCCTCCTCCCAGTCCTCCTCCCAGTCCTCCTCCCAGTCCTCCTCCAGTCCTCCCAGTCCTCCCAGTCCTCCCAGTCCTCCTCCCAGTCCTCCTCCCACTCCTCCCAGTCCTCCCAGTCCTCCTCCCAGTCCTCCCAGTCCTCCTCCCACTCCTCCCAGTCCTCCCAGTCCTCCTCCCAGTCCTCCCAGTCCTCCTCCCAGTCCTCCTCCCAGTCCTCCTCCCACTCCTCCCAGTCCTCCCAGTCCTCCTCCCAGTCCTCCCAGTCCTCCTCCCAGTCCTCCCAGTCCTCCTCCCAGTCCTCCTCCCAGTCCTCCTCCCACTCCTCCCAGTCCTCCCAGTCCTCCTCCCAGTCCTCCCAGTCCTCCTCCCAGTCCTCCCAGTCCTCCTCCCAGTCCTCCTCCCAGTCCTCCCAGTCCTCCCAGTCCTCCCAGTCCTCCTCCCAGTCCTCCCACCCCTCCCAGTCCTCCCAGTCCTCCTCCCAGTCCTCCTCCCAGTCCTCTCAGCTAGCTCCCTCCCTGCTCACCCGTGCTGCCCGTCAGGTGTCAGAAGGAGGAAGGCCAGATGAACCTCCTCATTCTCTCTCTCGCTACAAATTTATGCCTTTTTGTTATTAATGCGTTTGGAGACGTGGACATTTTTTTTTTGCACTGGAAAGCGAGAATATCTGCAATTCAATTAAGAGTTTAATTTGCATTTAAGATGCTAATGTACCCTTTCCTGCAGATGGAAGGGGAGTGCCCCGCCTCTATGGCCTCCTCCGGGTTATTCATTAGCGCGTGGCGTAATTGCTCGCGCGCAAACACAGCCGGGAGTGATGGAGTTACCCCCCTCCTGCAAAGGTCAGAGCGCGCGGCGTGGGGCGAGGGGGGCGTCGCTGTCGCCGCCGCCGTTCACGTGCCACATCGCTCGGAAAATGCGCTTTCTCCCGGACGACTGAGCCGGAACGCTCTCGCTCGCTGTTGTTCCTCGCCTCGCCCCGCCCTCCTCAGACGGGATGAGCCCCCGAATTATGACTTCATGGGATGAGGAGAGAGAGAGAGAGAGAGAGAACAGAGAGATGAGAGAGAGGGAGAGAGATGAGGAGAGAGAGAGAGAACAGAGAGATGAGGAGAGAGAGGGAGAGGGGGACCTTTACCGACGGACCTCTCTTGTCCCTTGGCATTTCGGGCGGTGACACACTAGCCACACATGACTGGTTCGGCGGTAGCACAAGCTCCACATTCCCCCCAGCTGAACTCACGTGAGGGTCTCCTCCAGGGACCAGACCAAGCGCGTGAACCCCCGAACCTTTGGTACAGGAAGCACTGAGCACCAACAAAAAAAAGCACAGGGAATATTGGGGTTGCCATGTTGGGAGACACGCTCAAGGCTGAACCCCCATTAAGAGCAGAATGGCAGGTGAAGGACCTAGTTGAGGGATGCATATATTGGCTCTAACTGTACATTGTAGTCGTTGTATTCTTCCTTTTGATGAGGAATGGCGTTCGTTCAGGGGAAGCGAGTCGGCTGAACGGAGGATCGGGCGTCCGGTGCAGCTCGTTATTCGAGGGCTGAGATATAGACGCGTGGCTACAGCTCAAACCGAACCCGTACCCATAATCCATCTCACTCTGGGTCTGGGTGGCACAGGGAGTCGCTACCACCCCCAGGCGCTCGCTAATCACGCCGCAACTCAGACGCAATTAACGCCGTCGTGCTATTTTGTGATCTAGTGTCAAAGTGCTGGGAAAAGGGGAGGCGCAGAGCTAGCTGACTGGGTCGGTCTGAATTGGGGGGTTGTGGGACACGGTGGGCTGTGTCTTGGCGGTGTTTGCCTGGCCCGTCTCCACCACGTTTGCCTGGATAAACCGGCGCTGGACTGAGGTAGCTGGACCGGAGCTGGCTTGCGTGGGTTGGATCGTGGTGCAGACGCCCAGATACATCTGTCTAAGCGTATCTGATTGTGTATCTGTTGCGTTTCCCCGCCCGGAGCGTGGCAACGTGCTTCTGCAGCGGATTCAGTTTCTCTCCGCCTTCGTCCTCTCCTACCTTTCTTTACCTTCCTGCATTCCAATCACTCACCACCCCTCCTCCTCCTCCTCCTACTGTCATCCCTCCGTCACCCTCTCCTTATCTCTCCCTCTGTGCTCACGTTGCTGCCTCTCAAACACGTCGCTGGTATTTCCTTCTGTGTCTGTTTTTCTCCCTCCCTCCCTCCCTCCCTCCCTCCCTCCCTCCCTCCCTCCCTCCCTCCCTCCTCTCCTTTTCACTTTACCTTGTCCAAGTTCTTGTCTTGTTGATATAAGCCTTTCCTGTCGATCTCTCTGCCACCGCCCTCTCTCTCTCTCTCTCTCTCTCTCTCTCTCTCTCCCTCCCCCTCCCTCTCTCTCTCCGCTTCTCTCTCTCTCTCTCTCTCTCTCTCTCTCCCTCCCTCTCTCTCTCTCTCTCTCTCTCTCTCTCTCTCTCCCTCCCTCCCCCCTCTCCACCTCTCTCTCTCTCTCTCTCCGCCCCTCCCCTCTCTGTTTTTGTAAACTCAACGGAAGTTTAGAACCCACAAAGCCTCTGGTAAACTATTAGGTAGACATAAAAGCAAACCATACCAGAGAGAATGAACACACACACACACACACACACACACACACACACACACAATGCTTCATCATCCCGCTGTAATGAATGGCTCTTGTCTGCGTTGTTGGAAAGTAATACGCCCTAATGAGCGTGTGCTCGAGGTGTTGGCTTGTTGTCCTCCGTCTATCCTCCTCCTCCTCTCTTCCTTGCCCTCTGCTCGAGACACGGTGGCAGTCGTGTCGTCCGACCGGACAAACTGGTCGGCCTGGCCTGCCTCGCTGCGCGGGACCCTTCCGACGGCGGCCATGTTGGCGAAGCCCAAACACCGGGTACCAGGGGACTGTTCTGCACCGGGGCGGATATGTGAACGCGGTTAGCCGACATGCTAACGTCTGAACGGTTAGCGGACATGCTAACGTCTGAACGGCTAGCGGACAGGCTAACGACAACGGCTAGCGGACGTGCTAACGTCTGAAAGGCTAGCGGACAGGCTAACGTCTGAACGGTTAGCTGACATGCTAACGTCTGAACGGTTAGCGGACATGCTAACGTCTGAATGGCTGTCGGCAGCCCGGCTCTGTCTAAGAGCTCGAGAAACGGGTCGGCGGCCGGTCGGTTGAGGGCCGATTCACCGGCTCTCCTCTCCCGGTGTCTCGACCCGGCGACCCCCGCCTCCATAGTCATCTCCGAAAGTCCCTCGCCAGCCCTCCCTCCACTCTGTTCCCTCGTTCCCTCTTCTCTCTCTCTCTCTTCTCCCAGCAGTTTTGTCTACCAGTCTTATTATCTCACCCTCCAGCTTCACTCCTTTCTTTTTCTCCTGCTTCCTCCTTCCCTCCCTCCCCCCCCTCTCTCTCTCTCTCTCCCTCGCTCTCTCCCTCCTCTCCCTCTCTTCTCTATATCGTGGCAGTGAGGCATGTGGCTCTGTGATGCGCTTCGCTGGGAATATGTGCTGACGAGTTGGAGCAAAAAGCAGGAAGCTGTCTGAGCTCATAGGCCTCTGTTCTCCTCCCACTTAACTCCTCGTCGTTAACACACACACACACACACACACACACACACACACACACACACACACACACACACACACAGAATCCTGTCCTTTCATCTCAATCCTCACTTCCTCAAAACAGGCCCTAAAGCACCACATGACTAGCTCTGTTTTAAGCTTTTCTGACAATACATCAACAACAAAAAAAAGCTACCGTATAATTTGAAACTGGAGGTAATTGAAGTTGGCCTAAAACATAAAGTTGTAATTGCCTGATTTAGGCAAATTGAATGGGTCTACACCGAAAAGGGACCTTTGTGTGTGTGTGTGTGTGTGTGTGTGCATTCGTGGCAAACATCTTTTCTTTGAAGGGTTACAGTTGAACGGTACATTTTAATGGCTTTTTAAGAACGTTCCAAACTGTTTGCATTAGACAGACATGGCGCCATGAATGTTTGCACTCGCAAGCGCTTATGTGATCAACAATGATTTTGCCGATGACGATATTTTGGATGTCGTCCTGCTAGCACACAGGGTGCTGCAACCTAAGTTAACGTTACGTTGACCCTCCGGTATTCAATTCATTCAATCACACAATTCACGTTGACCTCTGTCCAGCGTCCATTACACATATAACCTTGTCTGACTGATCGGTTATGTTCGTACAAGACTAACTGAAAAAAGTTTTAAATAGTTTAAAGTTTGCGAATGCTGGAACTGCTGCCTCCGCGACCCGACCCCGGATAAGCGGATGAAGATGGATGAATGGATTGGACGTTTGCGAATGTCTGCTTTGTTTACAGAATTTGAACACACCCCTGTTTTGGATTATAGAAATCTCCTGCCCTAGGCTCTAGTAATCTAAGCACCAGTGTAGGAACTCAAATTGAAATGCTTACAGTTGGAAACGCCACATGTGCTGGGAAGTTTAACAAAACGGCGACGTCAAAAGTGGATCTCTGTTCTAATTCCCACTTCCAATGCATTAGATGCTGCGCACAATCCTGTCAGAGATGATTATAAGCCAATTTGGAGGGAAAGCAATGCGGTCATTGTCCATAATACAGTTAGCTCCTCTACCCCTCCAAGCGTATACATCCGGCCTATATGACGCACTAATGGTGGACGAATGGTGGAGATAAGCTCTGGGTCCTACGGATCGATAGTGAGCCAAGCCAGATCCCCCGGACTGTTGTCACTGTGGCGAGGTCGTCCATTTGCATTGGCTGCTGTTTTCGTGGTATGTTATCTGGTGTCTGAGCTCACTACGGGGAGAGGAGGAGGATTGGTTGTCAGGTTTGGCTCGTTTGTCAGGTGTCTGTAATGAAAGGATGGTTGGGTTTACAGTGTATATATATACAGACGGGTGACCAAGGATAGGCCTGAATAAAAGAAACATGATACTTGGAGATGCTTCCATACAGGTGAACTGCATGATACCACTAGAAGCGGTGCTCAAATAGCACACCCTTCCACCCATGAATGCATGTCGTGGCTCTCTGTGCAAAATTGAATGGGTTCTAAATTGGGCCATGCTACACCCCTCCACCGAGTTTCATGCAAAGCGGTCCGGTAGTGTATTTTGCGTAATCCTGGTCCAAAAACTGAATGGAGATGAATGGTCAGCCCGGACGTGTTTGGGCGGCTTGTGGACCCGCCCCGTGATTCCGATCTGCTCCAGAATTTTACGGGGGTTTAGTTGACCCATGCTACACCCCTCCATCGGGTTTCATGAAAATCAGTCTGGTAGTTTTAGCGTAAACCTGGTCTAAAGAATGAATGGAGGTCAATGGACAAACCAGGAAACGGCTTGTGGACTTGCCCATTGATTCGAATCGGCTCCAAAATTGAACGGGTTCTAAACTGGCGTGTGCTACGCCTCTCCACCGAGTTTCATAAAAATCAGAGATAAAGATCTAAGTGACTTTAAAACAGGGTTCATTATTAGGGCATGTATGGCCGAAGCTTCAGTCACAAAGACTGGCCCAACTGGCTACTGTTTCAGCAGGACATCTGTGTCTAGATCTACTGTATGGAAAAGACATTAGTAAACAGGAAGTTGTGGTCGAAAGCGCACATTAAATGACCACAACCCTCATGCATTAGGGCGATATGTAAGGAAAAACAGGCGACCGGCTTAGGATGCGATCAGACTGCGTCAGCAAGAACAGTCTGTCCACCGCTGCGTAGAGAGAGAGGGACATTATATGGTGGGGTTGCAGTGCATAAACCCCTCATTACGAAGACAAATGCACATTTGAGAGTTCGGCGGTGCAGAAACCAGGCACTGGTCTACAGAGATGTGGAAGTAAGTGATATGGGCAGATCGGTCATCCTTCACCATAGTCTTGACAAGCGGGCGAGTCCGTGTCTGGCGTACACCGAGGGAATGGTACAGGCCTGGGTAGTTCATCTTCCTCTTCTCCTCCTTCTCCCCCTCCTCCTTCTTGTTCTTCTTATTGTTCTTTTTCTTGTTCTTTTTCTTCTTCTGTTGCATCCTCTCCCCCCCCTCCAGGCTCGAGGCGGAGGGGCTAGTATGTGTAATTGACCCCTAGGCTCTGATCTGAGGGAAGGGTCACTCCAAATCAATACAAAGTAATTCTGAGTGATCATGTTTATACACCGATGCAGCATCTGTCCTGATGGGGGCACTCACTAAGGTTGGCAGTTGGTTGGTGTTTGTTCTGAGGGTTCTAAGGTTGGCAGTTGGTTGGTGTTTGTTCTGAGGGTTCTAAGGTTGGCAGTTGGTTGGTGTTTGTTCTGAGGGTTCTAAGGTTGGCAGTTGGTTGGTGTTTGTTCTGAGGGTTCTAAGGTTGGCAGTTGGTTGGTGTTTGTTCTGAGGGTTCTAAGGTTGGCAGTTGGTTGGTGTTTGTTCTGAGGGTTCTAAGGTTGGCAGTTGGTTGGTGTTTTGGGTGTATGTTCTGAGGGTTCTAAGGTTGGCAGTTGGTTGGTGTTTTGGGTGTAGGTTCTGAGGGTTCTAAGGTTGGCAGTTGGTTGGTGTTTGTTCTGAGGGTTCTAAGGTTGGCAGTTGGTCGGCGTGGTCGTGGATGTGTGGCGCCAGGCGTCGTTGGAGCCACATGGTGGACAGCTTGTCAACTTGATTCTCTATTGTTTCCCTAAGCAGCAAACGGACCCGGCGATGGTGTACAGATCAGACAGGCGCTGGTTGTGGCTTCTCTGCCTCACTTTAAAGCTTTGTTTCTTTCTCTCTCTCACACAAACACACACACATGCTCGCTCGCTCACACACACACACACACCATAGTCTAATAGTCTTTCTTTATTTCTCATTTCTTTCATAATCTTTCCATCAATAGTCCCATCAAGAAAGTTGCTTTTTGAACTTTAACCTTTGAACAACGTTCCCATCGGTTCAGTTTCACTACCTAGCTACACGTGCCTGAAAATCGCTCTCTAGATTCACCAATGAAACCAGTGAAATATTTCCCCTGTAAGTCACTTTACCTCAGACATCCACAGACCACCAGAACAACATTGTGTTGAAATACAGATCTAATCCAATACAGACCAGTCCCTAATCTGTCTTCCCGTTGAAAGGTATCGTGATTTAGCCCCCCCAAAAAACGCCTCATCGGCCCAGCGAGCGTATAAATCCTCTATCAGAAATATGCAGTTCCCAGGGCGGGAACGTTTACGAGGGAATGAACGACTGTAGTGATTCTCTTTAATGCATTTCCCCTTGAGGCAACTCAATCCTCCCAACCCTCCCAACCCGCTCCACCCAATAACGGGATTTACAACAGCGACAGGACGGTTTGTTTTTACGAGTGTCCGCATTTTTGCACAAGTTTTCGATGCGCGGTATGTCCGCCCATCGCTACGAGCCAGGTCCCGAGGTCAGCGCATGAGCAGAGAGAGAGAGAGAGAGGGGGGGGGGTGGTGGAGAGATAGGAAAAAGAGAGAGAAGGGGGCGGGGGTTAGAGAATTGGAGTGCGAGGGCGCCTCAGGACACTGGCGCTCTGTAGCAGAGCGTTTGGGTTTGTGGAGAGGGATGGCTACATTCCATTATCGTGAATGGAATCCTTTATGGAGGAACGCAAAGAGGTGAAGTCAAGGGACTAGCTCTTCGCTGGGCCAAGGCTCGGCGCGCTTTCTGCTCGGTGTACCGCCGCCTACCGGAAGGGAACGCGTGAAGATGACGCGGGGAAAGCAAGTCGACGCTGTTGTCATCGGGTGGGGTCCGCATTGATGCGCGTTACCGTACATCACCAGTTTCATTACCGTACATCACCAGTTTCATTTAGCAATACTGCATGCTTTAGCGATGGTCAGGTATAGCATAGTCTCCCCCCCCCCCCCCCACGGGCCTCACCATGCCCCTATTAATGTCTTTCACCTCCACACTTAAAGTGGTAGACCCCCCAACCCCCACCGCCACCCCAATAGTGGATTTGCAGCCAAATCCAGTGCATAGAGATTAGACCCCCTAAACCAGAGGACTTAATCTGATGGTGTCTCGCCATGTGCGTTTTTGTTACTCATGGGACAGGATTTCCCCCTCCCCCGAACTACCCGACTACCAACCGTGCGGTATATGAACCAACTGTGGGGTATATGAACCAACTGTGGGGTATATGAACCAGCGGTGGGGTATATGAACCAGCGGTGGGGTATATGAACCAACTGTGGGGTATATGAACCAACTGTGGGGTATATGAACCAACTGTGGGGTATAGGAACCAACTGTGGGGTATAGGAACCAGCTGTGGGGTATAGGAACCAGCTGTGGGGCATATGAACCAGCTGTGGGGCATATGAACCAACTGCGGGGTATATGAACCAACTGCGGGGTATATGAACCTACTGCGGGGTATATGAACCAGCTGTGGGGTATATGAACCAGCTGTGGGGTATATGAACCAGCTGTGGGGCATACGAACCAACTGTAGGGCATACGAACCAGCTGTGGGGTATACGAACCAACTGTGGGGTATATGAACCATAAAAGAACATCCACCATCTGAACGTGCGCCATTTTGTTTTGAAGCGTTGGACTTGTTCGCTTTAAGCTCGACTGCTGCCTCTCTCTGATTGGATCTGGAACGTGAAGCCGCTGCGTAGGAGCGTCCGTTTAAACCAACCGAGAGACGGGCGAGCGGACGGAAGGGTGGATGAGGAGGAGAGGAGAGGAGGAGAGGAGGAGGCAGGGGGCAGACGGGGGTGGAGGAGAGGAGAGGAGGAGAGGGGGCAGACGGGGGTAGGAGAGGAGGAGAGAGGGCAGACGGGGGTGGATGAGGAGGAGAGGAGAGGAGGAGAGGGGGCAGACGGGGGTGGATGAGGAGAGGAGGAGAGGGGGCAGACGGGGGTGGATGAGGAGGAGAGACGGGAGACGAGAGAGAGAGAGAGAGAGCGAGGCTGGTTCGTCTCCTGCCAATGTGTAATTGTTGTGACTGGAGCAGCGGGTCTCGGAGAGACGCCTCGAGGAGAGAGGGGCAGTGGGGAGGGGCTCCTCGAGGAGAGAGGGGCAGTGGGGAGGGGCGCCTCGAGGAGAGAGGGGCAGTGGGGAGGGGCTTATCGCTGCGCTCAGTCGGTACATGTGGGGGAGCCGGGGGTGTGGGAAGGGCAGATTCGACACCTGTCGTTTCGTCTCGCCTTGACCCCCCCCCCCCCCCCCCTCTCCCTGAAGGAGTTAGTCATTGAAGCGCATAGCCTCGGGGGGGGGAGGGCATCTCCAAATGTTGCCGATACAGAAGCCAACATTTTGTGGGGCTTAACCACACATTCCAAGCAGACGGACACTTGTGTTCCCGCAGTCGTCGTGTGTGTGTGTGTGTGTGTGTGTGTGTGTGTGTGTGTGTGTGTGTGTGTGTGTATTGCGGAGGCAGGGCTTGGGGGCGGGTGGGAGGGGGGGGCTTGTCTGTCTCATGCTGTTAACCCTTCCGCCTGCTCACACACCCCCCTCTGTCCCAGATTCGAGGAATTCAGACAGGGGAGTGACACACACACACACACACACACACACATACACACACACATACACACACACGTATATTGGTGTGACCGAGGTTGTCTGTCACCACATAATCCTTCCCTCTGAAAAACCTGTGTGTGTGGGGTGGGGGGGGGTAGGGGGATGTGTGTATGTGTGTGTGTGTGTGTGTGTGTGTGTGTGTGTGTGTGTGTGTGTGTATGGGGGTAGGGGGATGGGGTAAGAATCTTCGTAGCGCACGCTGTCTGTCTACCGTCCTAGAGTGGCAGCAGTCACCGCCCCTTTTAACGTGCACAGCTACCCTCAGCACACACACACACACACACACACACACACACACACACACACACGCACACACACACACGCACACACACATACACACACACAACTATTTATTTAGGAAGCAGTTGTTGCCATTTCATTGGCCCTTTGTCCTCAGGCTTATACCTCCACCCCAGCAACAGCAGGGCGAGAGGTAATGTTTTCGCTGGTGTCCGTCCCTCTGTACGGCTCTCAGCAGGATTATGCAAATATTACTGCACCGATTTTAACAAAACTTGGTGGAGGGGTGCATCATGGGCCACCTAAGAACCCATTCCATTTTGGAGAGGATCCGAATCACAGGACGGGTCCACGAGCCGCTTAAACACGGGCGGGTTCAGGGTTGCAGGGTTCAGACTGGTGTTAGGCAGGGTTCAGACTGGTGTTAGGCAGGGTTCAGACGGGGGTTAGGCAGGGTTCAGACGGGTGTTAGTTGAGCAAAAAGTTAGTATCATGACATGTTTTGAGTTAACATAGCAGGGGAAAAGAGAACAACATTGCGGGCCCTGGTGATGTGACTATTGCGCATGTGCACACTGAGATGGCCGTGCATAAATGATATATTGTGCAGCCCTAGTGTGCACGTGTGTGTGTGCACGCGCGTCCGTGCATGTGTGCTTGTGTGTCCATGCACATGTAGTACAGGGTGTGTGTTTGCGTGTGCGTCTGGTCTAAGTGTGTAAACGGCTCAGAAGTAGGTTTTTGTGGTAGATGATGTCACGACTGTCATCGTCATCCACCAGCAGGGCCGATAATCCAGGCGTCCATCGCAGACATCCATGCAGATTGTGTTAGAGATGGGATTAAACCCACAGGAGGAGATTAAGTGGAGGTTTTAGATCGACCCCCCCCCCCCCCCCCCCTCCCCCACCTCGGTTACCACGGCACCCCAGGCAGATCTCTGGAGTGTGTGGTCTCTCAGAGTACAGCTGACATTTAAACTGGAGGACAGCCTGCTTCATTTAGCCTTAATGAATGAATGTGCTCTGTAATGGGGTGTGTGTGTGTGTGTGTGTGTGTGTGTGTGTGTGTGTGTGTGTGTGTGTGTGTGTGTGTGTGTGTGTGTGTGTGTGTGTGTGTGTGTGTGTGTGTGTGTGTGTGTGTGTGTGGGGTGGAGAGGGAGGCATATGAGTGTGTGTGTGTGTGTGTGTGTGTGTGGGGTGGAGAGGGAGGCATATGAGTGTGTGTGTGTGTGTGTGTGTGTGGGGTGGAGAGGGAGGCATATGAGTGTACCCCTGAACGTGTGTGTGTGTGTGTGTGTCTGTCTGTGTATGTACTTTGGTGCAATCATCCCACACCAAGGAGCCATGCTTCCTTCCCCGCCCCCCATTGGTCGATGGCGGCGGCGTGTTCTAGCAGCGCCGGCCCCCAGATGTGACCCACATGTTAAGAATGCAGCGCCGGGGAAGAGCATTTTCTTCAACGCCAGTTGCCTCCCTCCCTTGACACACACACACACACACACACACGTATACACTCACAAATTCACAAACACACACACACACACTCTCTC
>NW_028175601.1:0-27854 GCF_949987555.1 Borostomias antarcticus
CCAGGGGAGAGACCAGGGGGAGAGAGACCTGGGGACAGCTGGGGAGACAGGGGAGAGAGACCAGGAGAGAGAGACCTGGGGACAGGGGAGAGAGACCAGGGGACAGGGGAGAGAGACCTGGGGAGAGAGACCTGGGTGCAGGAGGACGAGCGCTTCCGCCTGCTGCTCAGACACGCAGAGAGACAGGTGAGAGAGACCAGGGGACAGGAGAGACAGGTGAGAGAGACCAGGGGACAGGAGAGACAGGTGAGAGAGACCAGGGGACAGGTGAGAGAGACCAGGGGACAGGAGAGACAGGTGAGAGAGACCAGGGGACAGGGGGAGAGAGACCAGGGGACAGGAGAGACAGGTGAGAGAGACCAGGGGACAGGAGAGACAGGTGAGAGAGACCAGGGGACAGGGGAGAGAGACCTGGGTGCAGGAGAGACAGGTGAGAGAGACCAGGGGAGAGAGACCAGGGGACAGGAGAGACAGGTGAGAGAGACCAGGGGACAGGGGAGAGAGACCAGGGTGCAGGAGGACGAGCGCTTCCGCCTGCTGCTCAGACACGCAGAGAGACAGGTGAGAGAGACCAGGGGACAGGAGAGACGGGTGAGAGAGACCTGGGGACGGGAGAGACGGGTGAGAGAGACCTGGGGACAGGAGAGACAGGTGAGAGAGACCTGGGGACAGGAGAGACAGGTGAGAGAGACCTGGGGACAGGAGAGACAGGGGAGAGAGACCTGGGGGACAGGAGAGACAGGGGAGAGAGACCTGGGGACGGAGAGAGAGACCTGGGGACAGGAGAGACAGGGGAGAGAGACCTGGGGACAGGAGAGACAGGGGAGAGAGACCTGGGGACAGGAGAGACGGGTGAGAGAGACCTGGGGACAGGAGAGACAGGGGAGAGAGACCTGGGGACAGGAGAGACGGGTGAGAGAGACCTGGGGACAGGAGAGACAGGGGAGAGAGACCTGGGGACAGGAGAGACAGGAGAGAGAGACCAGGGGACAGGAGAGACGGGTGAGAGAGACCTGGGGACAGGAGGGACAGGGGAGAGAGACCTGGGGACAGGAGAGACAGGGGAGAGAGACCTGGGGACAGGAGAGACAGGTGAGAGAGACCTGGGGACAGGAGATACAGGGGAGAGAGACCTGGGGACAGAAGAGACAGGGGAGAGAGACCTGGGGACAGGAGAGACGGGGGAGAGAGACCTGGGGATAGGAGAGACGGGTGAGAGAGACCTGGGGACAGGAGAGACAGGTGAGAGAGACCTGGGGACAGGAGAGACAGGGGAGAGAGACCTGGGGACAGGAGAGACAGGTGAGAGAGACCTGGGGACAGGAGAGACAGGGGAGAGAGACCTGGGGACGGGAGAGACAGGTGAGAGAGACCTGGGGACAGGAGAGACAGGTGAGAGAGACCTGGGGACAGGAGAGACAGGGGAGAGAGACCTGGGGACAGGAGAGACAGGTGAGAGAGACCTGGGGACAGGGGAGAGAGACCTGGGGACAGGAGAGACAGGGGAGAGAGACCTGGGGACAGGAGAGACAGGGGAGAGAGACCTGGGGACAGGAGAGACAGGGGAGAGAGACCTGGGGACAGGAGAGACAGGGGAGAGAGACCTGGGGACAGGAGAGAGAGACCTGGGGACAGGAGAGACGGGGGAGAGAGACCTGGGGACAGGGGAGAGAGACCTGGGGACAGGAGAGACGGGGGAGAGAGACCTGGGGACAGGAGAGACAGGGGAGAGAGACCTGGGGACAGGAGAGAGAGACCTGGGGACAGGAGAGACAGGGGAGAGAGACCTGGGGACAGGAGAGACAGGGGAGAGAGACCTGGGGACAGGAGAGACAGGGGAGAGAGACCTGGGGACAGGAGAGAGACCTGGGGACAGGAGAGAGAGACCTGGGGACAGGAGAGACAGGGGAGAGAGACCTGGGGACAGGAGAGACAGGGGAGAGAGACCTGGGGACAGGAGAGACGGGGGAGAGAGACCTGGGGACAGGAGAGACAGGGGAGAGAGACCTGGGGACAGGAGAGACAGGGGAGAGAGACCTGGGGACATGAGAGACAGGTGAGAGAGACCTGGGGACAGGAGAGACAGGGGAGAGAGACCTGGGGACAGGAGAGACAGGGGAGAGAGACCTGGGGACAGGAGAGACAGGGGAGAGAGACCTGGGGACAGGAGAGACAGGTGAGAGAGACCTGGGGGAGAGAGACCTGGGGACAGGAGAGACAGGGGAGAGAGACCTGGGGACAGGAGAGACAGGGGAGAGAGACCTGGGGACAGGAGAGACGGGGGAGAGAGACCTGGGGACAGGAGAGACAGGGGAGAGAGACCTGGGGACAGGAGAGACAGGGGAGAGAGATCTGGGGACAGGAGAGACAGGGGAGAGAGACCTGGGGACAGGAGAGACAGGGGAGAGAGACCTGGGGACAGGAGAGACAGGGGAGAGAGACCTGGGGACAGGAGAGACAGGGGAGAGAGACCTGGGGACAGGGGAGAGAGACCTGGGGACAGGAGAGACGGGTGAGAGAGACCTGGGGACAGGAGAGACGGGGGAGAGAGACCTGGGGACAGGAGAGACAGGGGAGAGAGACCTGGGGACAGGAGAGACAGGTGAGAGAGACCTGGGGACAGGAGAGACAGGGGAGAGAGACCTGGGGACAGGAGAGAAAGGGGAGAGAGACCTGGGGACAGGGGAGAGAGACCTGGGGACAGGGGAGAGAGACCTGGGGACAGGAGAGACGGGTGAGAGAGACCTGGGGACAGGAGAGACAGGGGAGAGAGACCTGGGGACAGGAGAGAAAGGGGAGAGAGACCTGGGGACAGGGGAGAGAGACCTGGGGACAGGGGAGAGAGACCTGGGGACAGGAGAGACAGGGGAGAGAGACCTGGGGACAGGAGAGACAGGGAAGAGAGACCTGGGGACAGGAGAGACAGGGGAGAGAGACCTGGGGACAGGAGAGAGACCTGGGGACAGGAGAGACAGGGGAGAGAGACCTGGGGACAGGGGAGAGAGACCTGGGGACAGGAGAGACAGGTGAGAGAGACCTGGGGACAGGGGAGAGAGACCTGGGGACAGGAGAGACAGGTGAGAGAGACCTGGGGACAGGAGAGACGGGTGAGAGAGACCTGGGGACAGGAGAGACAGGGGAGAGAGACCTGGGGACAGGAGAGACGGGTGAGAGAGACCTGGGGACAGGAGAGACGGGTGAGAGAGACCTGGGGACAGGAGAGACGGGGGAGAGAGACCTGGGGACAGAAGAGACGGGGGAGAGAGACCTGGGGACAGGAGAGACGGGTGAGAGAGACCTGGGGACAGGAGAGACGGGTGAGAGAGACCTGGGGACAGGAGAGACGGGTGAGAGAGACCTGGGGACAGGAGAGACAGGGGAGAGAGACCTGGGGACAGGAGAGACAGGGGAGAGAGACCTGGGGACAGGAGAGACAGGGGAGAGAGACCTGGGGACAGGAGAGACAGGGGAGAGAGACCTGGGGACAGGAGAGACAGGGGAGAGAGACCTGGGGACAGGAGAGACGGGTGAGAGAGACCTGGGGACAGGAGAGACGGGTGAGAGAGACCTGGGGACAGGAGAGACGGGTGAGAGAGACCTGGGGACAGCTGGGGAGACAGGAGAGACGGGTGAGAGAGACCTGGGGACAGGGGAGACAGGTGAGAGAGACCTGGGGACAGGAGAGACGGGTGAGAGAGACCTGGGGACAGGAGAGACAGGGGAGAGAGACCTGGGGACAGGAGAGACGGGTGAGAGAGACCTGGGGACAGCTGGGGAGACAGGAGAGACAGGAGAGACATCCTGACCAGGCCAGAACACGAGAGAGATGGATACAAGAGAAGAGAATGCAGTGTTTATTTGCCATGTGTAACAAGCAGTGTTGGGCTAGTTACAATTACTAGTTACTTCTTTCAAAAGTTACTTTACCGATTACTGCATATAGAAAGTAACTAGTTACTGGGGAAAATAACATTTGCGTTACTTTTCAGTTATCTTATTAATGAACACACTATAGTATAATATTATTATTATAATTATTATTATTATTATTATGTGTAGCCGAATGCTTAACAATAACTCCTAGTCTCCCTCGTCTCTGGCCAGTGACCTACAACATCCCTCGCCTTTAAACCAACGTAGGCCGACCTCAAGTGGAGAAGCTTCTCAAACTTTTGATCTAATAGCCTACAGTATACCTACAGTATACCTACAGTATACCTACAGTATACCTACAGTATACAGCAGTCTTTTTTTCAGTATTTCCAATGGGGTTTTTAAATGGGGGAAATGGACACCGTATCTTAACTCCAGGTTTGAATGTTAATGTTGATGTGTAGGCCTAGAAGGTGATCGAACGGTCAGCTCTCAGCTGCATGCTATAGGCTATGTGGGCTTATACAACGGCTTGTGTGAATACTCGATTGTGATTGGCCAAGACGCATTCGAGAGGCATACATATATTTCTCCACAACGCCCGGTATAAACGCCCGGTATCAAACATGTTCTAAATCAATGCGCAGTTCAACTGACCCAAACAAGAGCCGTAGCGTCCCAAACACGATATAGTGGTTGCTATAGAAACCACTGCGTTTCCAAGCGTGCCCAAGATAAAACATCGGTGAACGAATAGCGACAGAATAGCAAAACAATGATGAGGGAAGATATTTTCGAGGTGAATTTTAATATATTTGGCAAAGGCAATAACTTTGACACACGGTGGGCAAACGAGACTGCCGGTGAAGATAAACAGCTGGGAGCCGCTAACTCTGACCGGTACCACCCAGTGACCGATGAGGTGATGCCCAAGAACAAAACACCAAGAACACAACAGCCTGGGCTGTTAAAGTCTTTAATTTAAGCAATAAACCACTCGAGGCCATGTGTTATAGTGATTTTATAACAGCTAGGGGGCGTTGTTAGGCACGACGCGAAGCGGAGTAAAACCCCCCTAGCTGTTATAAAATCACTATAACACATGGCCTCGAGTGGTTTATTGCTTTATTACAACGGTTACTACATCTATCAGTGTAAAATAAACACACAGCAATGTAAAATATTAACATTTATTCAAAACGAAGCATCATTCCCTCAATTCCTCCGAGCAAAATAGTTCCCCTAACAAATGGGTTGCCAAGCAACAACAACAACTACAATGCATTGGATCAAATGGGAGGCGCGTTAATACTGAAAATGGAACGATATGCGGTCCCAGGTGTGTGTTACAAAGTATTTTAACACAGCTTCCAGCCAATCAGAATGAAGAACCAGAACTAACCGTTGTATAAGAATGGTTAAGCCAACTGGAAACCAGCACTGACCCTGAGACATGCAGCACAGAGAAACTCAACCAATTACTTGGCTCATTTTCTGCATCTGTCCAGTCCTCATCAGGCAAGCCCTACAGCATCTCAACACAACAACCATGACATCATCCCTTAACCCTCACTTTGTCCCATACGACATCATCTCCGCCATCGAATCCAAGTCCAGTAATAAAGTGTTTGTGTCCATCGTGAAATAATTAAGGAAGACTGGCAATGACAAATCTACACATCATCCCCGCATAACTGAGACTGACCCGGAGTTATTAACACAGTTAAGTCCTGTGTTGCAAAAAGCTATTTTTGCATTTTTATCTTGTGACCATCCACAATGATATAAACCGATAGCTGACGCAGCTTCTAGGTGATGTGTCCGTTCGTAGCGTGAGATTGAGAGAAATCAGGAGTAGACTAGTGTAGTGTTTGTTCAGGAGTAGACTAGTGTAGTGTTTGCTGACTGCAACGCAGCTGTTTAAGACCAGAGGTCATTTCATTTGCACCTTTTCCCGAATAATAACGAGGACCGAGGGTCGGAAAAATACCAGTGTCCATCGCTTTTGTGCTTTCTCAGAATAACCGATTTGCGTACACAGTTTATGGCCGCCTACACATAGATAACACTTTACCAGTATATTTAGTCCTTGATCTGGAGAAGGGAAAGCAGTGTCCATATTATTATATTATTATTATATAGCATATTTCCATGACAGAGAGCTCACGTTGTCAGAACCATAGCCAGACCTGTCAGGCGTGTAGGCTGGGGATTGTTGATGCGTTGCGCACGGGTGAAGTTGATGTTAGATCATAAACAGGAAATGTCGGCTGTGTGTCCATTGCACAAAAGTAACGCGTAAAAAGGCCATTTAACTGTAACTGCAGCATTTTAATTCAAAAAGTAATTTGTTACATTACTAGTTACTGCCAAAAGTAGTGGTGTTACAGTAACACGTTACTCCCAACACTGGTAACAAGTACAGGTTCATTGAGATTGTCGTCATCGCTGGTCCTTATCAGCACTGATCACTTCCTCATTCCAGTCCAGGGTTGGTTGGATCAGGGAGTGAGCACTTGTGCACATAGTTCCCCAGACAATGGTATTCTATAACAGGGATATTATTATGACCATTTCCTATGAAACACACATTCACCCATATATCAGTTCTTCTCTAAGCGTGTGCGTGTGTGTGTGTGTGCGCGTGTGTGTGTGTCGACAGACGCGTGAGGAGCAGCTGCAGGACCAGAGGGTGGAGAAGATGATGAGAGCTGCAGCGAAGGACGTCCACAAGATCCGGGGTCAGAGCAGGAAGGAGGACCCCGAGGTCCAGACCTTCAGGTGGGCTCAGAGCCATCAATCAATCAATAAATCAATCAATCAAAGCTTTATTTGTATAGCGCATTTCATACCCAGAGGCAACACAATGCGCTTTACAGAGAACAAGGGAGGTGGGCATACGACCCACTCTCTACATATTCCAGAGGGAAGCAAAAAAACAGTAATCACCCGGGGGCCAGATAAGTGAGCTGTAAAAATTCTTCCCTGACCTCTCTCAACAAGGCCATGGAGCTGCAGCGCCGGGCTGCTTCACACACAGGCTGGTGGCTCGTTGTTCTCGTGCTGTCCTGTCTATAAAGAGCCCTCTGGTTGTGCCTACAGAGAGAAGATGGCCTTCTTCACCAGAGCCAAGAGCAGCATCCCCTCCCTGCCCGCAGACGACGTCTAGACCGGCGGCTCGCGAGTCGTCGAACGGTTGTTTCCATGGAAACGAAGCAGACTTCTACAGTACTGGTGTTATGAAGAATTCAGATGAATAGTAATAATGTATAAAGTAGGAAAAAAAGTCACATTTTGAAACACTGGCTTTTAGCTCCGAGTTGCTAATCTGTATAGTCCCCTTTTTTAATTAGTAATTCAGCAACTAGGATATTGTTTTTATTCTGTCCAGTCTTTCTGACACGTTGTTTTACTGTGGACGTTGGTAGCTGCTTTAGATGATGCTTTACGGTGAATCGCCACTCAAATACAAACACCAGCGATTTCTACTTGAGGTTTCGAAGCGTCGGAGACATGTTCTGTTCTGTTGATCGTCCATGAGTAATACTCACTGTATCTAAGGTGTGAAAATAGCAGGCCTGGGTAAACTAGTATTTGAAATACTTTCAAATACTTGCAGCACTTCCTTGAGTCCTTGTGTCAGGTGGGCGGGGTTTGAATTTATGTGACTAGCCAATTGGTTCCTTCCTGCCAGGCAATATCAATCAATTAAGCACAGCTAATTAATTGAAATGATTTCAGATAGTATTTGGACCCAGGTCTGGAAAATAGATCCAACACAGGTACTGATAGTATTGATAGCACCGAGATCTCATGATCAGTGGGTCTGATGGTGTGATGATGATGGCGATGGCGGTGGCTGTGTGTTGGAAGCAGCTGATTGGTCGGACTGGAAGCAGCAGTCTACAGATGCACGGCCCTCCATTGTGACTCTAGGCTCTACTGTGAACGGGACATGTGATGTGTGCACCAGCTACACACACACACACACACACACACACAGCATCATGTAGGAACTGCACTAACTCTCACTAATACTCAGGTAGTTTTATTGGCTAGTTTGTGCACTTTTAAGATCTAGTATAGGGAAGGAGGCATGGAGAGTTTGGGGAGTGTCATCCTTCCACCCCCTCTGAAATGATTATCCAATCACCACAGCGCTTGTTGAATATACTCATAAGAAGGAAGGGTCCTTATGTGATTGATGAAGATCATTATCCATGATAAACTAAACTGATCATTGATTGTATGATTCCAACCTGATGTGAGGGGATTCTGAACCGTCGAGCTGAGAGAACCTGAGACTCAACTCCAAACTTTTCATTTCTTTGCTTATTTTTCTGCTCCATGAACTCTGATGAAGCACCGGCAGAACATCTGTTTATTCAGTTCTCATGTTCAGAATGTTCTCATCTTTAGAACGTTCTCATCTTTAGAATGTTCTCATCTTTAGAACGTTCTCATCTTTAGAACGTTCTCATCTTCAGAATGTTCTCATCTTTAGAATGTTCTCATCTTTAGAATGTTCTCATCTTTAGAATGTTCTCATCTTTAGAATGTTCTCATCTTTAGAATGTTCTCATCTTTAGAATGTTCTCATCTTTAGAATGTTCTCATCTTCAGAATGTTCTCATCTTTAGAATGTTCTCATCTTTAGAATGTTCTCATCTTCAGAATGTTCTCATCTTCAGAATGTTCTCATCTTTAGAATGTTCTCATCTTCAGAATGTTCTCATCTATAGAATGTTCTCATCTTTAGAATGTTCTCATCTTTAGAATGTTCTCATCTTTAGAACAGGACATTTTGGAAGCCCCTAATGGACCTGTGATATCAGGCAGTGGTTCTGTTTGGAACTGGAATAATGATTGACCCCCGTACTTTAGGTAGGTACTGTAGGTACCGCTGCAGCAGTGGCAGCTTGGGAACGTTAGTGTGAGATCAATGAGATGAAGTCATTTCAGTTCAGACTGCTTCAGCATGTGGGGAAGCCCCAGTCTGCCCAGTCTGTCTGAGGAAGGCCCAGTCTGTCTGAGGAAGGCCCAGTCTGTCTGAGGAAGGCCCAGTCTGTCCAGTCTGTCTGAGGAAGGCCTAGTCTGTCTGAGGAAGGCCCAGTCTGTCTGAGGAAGGCCCAGTCTGTCTGAGGAAGGCCCAGTCTGTCTGAGGAAGGCCCAGTCTGTCTGAGGAAGGCCCAGTCTGTCTGAGGAAGGCCCAGTCTGTCTGAGGAAGGCCCAGTCTGTCTGAGGAAGGCCCAGTCTGTCTGGGGAAGGCCCAGTCTGTCCAGTCTGTCTGAGGAAGGCCTAGTCTGTCTGAGGAAGGCCCAGTCTGTCCAGTCTGTCTGAGGAAGGCCTAGTCTGTCTGAGGAAGGCCCAGTCTGTCCAGTCTGTCTGAGGAAGGCCCAGTCTGTCTGAGGAAGGCCCAGTCTGTCTGAGGAAGGCCCAGTCTGTCTGAGGAAGGCCCAGTCTGTCTGAGGAAGGCCCAGTCTGTCTGAGGAAGCCCCAGTCTGTCTGAGGAAGGCCCAGTCTGTCTGAGGAAGGCCCAGTCTGTCTGAGGAAGGCCCAGTCTGTCTGAGGAAGGCCTAGTCTGTCTGAGGAAGGCCCAGTCTGTCTGAGGAAGGCCCAGTCTGTCTGAGGAAGGCCCAGTCTGTCTGAGGAAGGCCCAGTCTGTCTGAGGAAGGCCCAGTCTGTCCAGTCTGTCTGAGGAAGGCCCAGTCTGTCTGAGGAAGGCCCAGCAGCTGGAGGGAGGGAGGGAAGGATGGAGGATATTGGAACATTATTTCTGTGGAGTGTTTTGTAGAGATTAGGGATAGGATACTGTGTTGATATGAATACCCTCCCGAAGAATGGCGCCATGGATCTGTTGGAAGGTCTTCAGCCCTTCATTATCACCAGCTAGTAGTGCGTTGAGATGTGGACGCTGGCAATAAAGCACACTCTGATAGCAGTACTCCACCGGAGTAGATAGAACCACCTTGTGTGCTACAGAAGCATCATGTTGTACATTGACTCTGTTTTTGAATATATCTTATGTAGATACTGCATATCAATACTGAACTCATTTCTGGTAGCATTGTTTGTTAGCAGGTGGCTAATTTATGATGAACATTTGGTCCATAATGAGGCATTTAGTGTGATTAACGCCACATGTTAATATCGCTAGAGGTGTGCAGTAAGACTGAGGCTAGCTAGCTAGTAGCTCAAACAGCTCCTGTTAGGGGCTCATTGGATGCTAGGCTTGTACCGCTACCCAGAGAAGAGGTTGAAGATGTACAGTAGGCTCTCTATCTTCCTACCACAGAGGTGCTAACCCGTTTCTCCAGTCCCACCCTGAAATACTCATGAGGGCACCTCAAGTCCTTTGAGGCAGACTTATTTGCTGCACTTGACTCATTCATTTGCTTCCTCAGTTTCTTTCCCTTAGATATGCTGAACCTGGCAGGACCAGCGCAACTGACTGGAATGAATGTGGAAGTGAGTCAACACTGAGAATGTCTGACATTCCATTCAAGATCAATTCAGTTCATCCTCAGAACATCGGTGACTAGGGCTGGGTATCGAGTCGAATTTCAAGAATCGATTCCGATTCACAAGGTTTAGAATCGATTATCACGATTCGATTCGATTCAATATCGATTCGGTTAGTGTTACTAAAACCTGTTTATTTTAGCTGTAACCTTAATTACATGACTGCCAAGTTATGCAACACATCAATACTAGGGCTGAGTATCGATACTGATTTCCAAAAATGAATGAATGAATGAATCATTGAATGAATGAATGAACTATTCATTCCTTCATTTATTCATTCATTCATTAAATAAAAGATCGATTTTGGGATTCATTAATCGATTCTGAATCATTTGATTCAGAATCGATTCTGAATCGATTAATCGATTTTTTAAACCCAGCCCTATCGGTGACGCCTGGCCCAAGTTGCCAGGTGACTAGAGCTCCATAGGAGCACGAGACCTTGGAATTGAATGGATTTACTCATTAAGTTCATATTCGTTATCTGTGATGTATTTCTGACCATGCTCAGATCCTTTAGCTGTGACGCATGTCTGCATGTATGGAAGTATAGGCCCATCTATCATCGATACATTCCTGGTTTTGTACTCTTGTCAGAAAGTGTGTGTGTGTGTGTGTGGTGAATGAGTCTGAAGTGATCTCAAGTGATCTCATCTCTCTAGTCAGGCCAGCCCTGTCCTCCCAGCCTGGAAGGGGCCCTCAGCTGGACACTAGGGCTCTTTGTGCCATCCCATAGTGCACTTCTGCCGTAGTGCACCCTCACAGAGCTGGAACTGAGAGATGACTACTCATGATGATTTACTATTCTTTATCGGCTGTACGTGACCACTCACATGTCACCTTGTTCTCATTTATACCATTTGGTTTAGTTTCTATCCTGTATATGACGTCTCTGCACATCGCCATGGCCAGGAGGTTCATATCCTGTGGCAGAAGACATTGAGATGCACGAGCTTACAGTACACGGCCCTATTAACAGCACAGATCTAAATATGAACATGATATGAACTGAATACTGTGAATGATGGAGACTTTTAGAATCAGCGAAGTTGATCGTTTTTAGTGAGAGAGTTGACCCATCGGTGAGATCTGACACCAGGCCCTCTGATTGGTTAGCATAAGAGTGTGGTTGGAACAGTACTGGTGTGTACTGTCTCAAGCCTTTCGTGATTGGCTTAATGCTTTTGTAACTGTCAAATCTACAGGCTCCAATGTACTTGTGTAACACCAGGCATGATGTGTATGGTTGACCTAAAAGGGGTCAGTGTTATCTGAAATGAATGTAGATCTTGCTATCAAGTAATCAGAAATCATCATATTCAGAAACAAATGATGCTGGTAGATAAGGATGATTTGTCTTTATGTAGGTTACGACATAAATCTTGTTTGTTTTGAAGTTAAAGTGCTTTTTTTTTCTTTTTCTTTTTTTTCCTTTATTTGATTATTGTTGTAATCTTTGTTGTATAAAGCAGGATGGTGAACCTGGTGTGCGTATGAGGATGGGGATGAGAAATACAGCATGTATTTATTGCACTTTGTGATTTGGGTGTGCTTTCTGTTTCCTTTAAAGCTGTGAATTTTATCATGGACACTGTACTGTCAAACCAGAGCTGTAAATATCTCACCAGCACAAAAAGGTGTGTTTTGTAGTTTCACAACAAATAAAAAAAAGTTCTTCTCTTCTACTCTGCCCTCTGTTTGCTCTTTCATCCCAGCTATCCTCAGAGAAATGGAAATGTGAAGCTTGTGTGCAAATAGTTGGTATCAGTAAATATTCAAATACTTCCCCCCTTGACTTAATGTTAGTGTTATCCATAGTTAACTATTGGACAGGGTTGTCTTCTATAATTCACAAAACATTACTAATAAGAGCTCACGGTGGTTATGTTTAACAGAAAGTGTCTCTTACCATTCATACATGTCTCTTACCATTCATACATTCATTCTCTTACCATACCGTTCATTACATAGATTTAATCTTAAACATTAAAAAACATATTGCCTATAGGACTGAGGAGTGCACTTCTGCGCTAGGGTATAGGACCCCTACCAGCAACACAAGACTTCCCTACCAGCAACACAAGACTGCCCTACCAGCAACACAAGACTGCCCTACCAGCAACACACAAGACTACCCTACCAGCAACACAAGACTGCCCTACCAGCAACACACAAGACTGCCCTACCAGCAACGCAAGACTGCCCTACCAGCAACACAAGACTGCCCTACCAGCAACGCAAGACTGCCCTACCAGCAACACACAAGACTGCCCTACCAGCAACACAAGACTGCCCTACCAGCAACACACAAGACTGCCCTACCAGCAACACAAGACTGCCCTACCAGCAACGCAAGACTGCCCTACCAGCAACACAAGACTGCCCTACCAGCAACACACAAGACTGCCCTACCAGCAACACACAAGACTGCCCTACCAGCAACACACAAGACTGCCCTACCAGCAACACACAAGACTGCCCTACCAGCAACACAAGACTGCCCTACCAGCAAGACTGCCCTACCAGCAACACAAGACTGCCCTACCAGCAACACACAAGACTGCCCTACCAGCAACACACAAGACTGCCCTACCAGCAACACAAGACTGCCCTACCAGCAAGACTGCCCTACCAGCAACACACAAGACTTCCCTACCAGCAACACAAGACTGCCCTACCAGCAACACACAAGACTTCCCTACCAGCAACACAAGACTGCCCTACCAGCAACACACCAGACTGCCCTACCAGCAAGACTGCCCTACCAACAACACACAAGACTGCCCTACCAGCAACACACAATACTGCCCTACCAGCAACACAAGACTGCCCTACCAGCAACACACAAGACTGCCCTACCAGCAACACACAAGACTGCCCTACCAGCAACACACAAGACTGCCCTACCAGCAACACAAGACTGCCCTACCAGCAACACACAAGACTGCCCTACCAGCAACACAAGACTTCCCTACCAGCAACACACAAGGCTGCCCTACCAGCAACACACAAGACTGCCCTACCAGCAACACACAAGACTTCCCTACCAGCAACACACAAGACTTCCCTACCAGCAACACACAAGACTTCCCTACCAGCAACACACAAGACTTCCCTACCAGGAACACTAGACTGCCCTACCAGCAACACACAAGACTTCCCTACCAGCAACACAAGACTGCCCTACCAGCAACACACAAGACTGCCCTACCAGCAACACACAAGACTGCCCTACCAGCAACACACAAGACTGCCCTACCAGCAACACACAAGACTGCCCTACCAGCAACGCAAGACTGCCCTACCAGCAACACAAGACTGCCCTACCAGCAACACAAGACTGCCCTACCAGCAACACACAAGACTGCCCTACCAGCAACACACAAGACTGCCCTACCAGCAACACACAAGACTGCCCTACCAGCAACACACAAGACTGCCCTACCAGCAACACACAAGACTGCCCTACCAGCAACACACAAGACTGCCCTACCAGCAACACAAGACTGCCCTACCAGCAACACACAAGACTGCCCTACCAGCAACACACAAGACTGCCCTACCAGCAACACACAAGACTGCCCTACCAGCAACACAAGACTGCCCTACCAGCAACACAAGACTGCCCTACCAGCAACACAAGACTGCCCTACCAGCAACACACAAGGCTGCCCTACCAGCAACACACAAGGCTGCCCTACCAGCAACACACAAGACTGCCCTACCAGCAACACAAGACTGCCCTACCAGCAACACACAAGACTGCCCTACCAGCAACACACAAGACTGCCCTACCAGCAACACACAAGACTACCCTACCAGCAACACACAAGACTGCCCTACCAGCAACACACAAGACTACCCTACCAGCAACACACAAGACTACCCTACCAGCAACACACAAGACTGCCCTACCAGCAACACAAGACTGCCCTACCAGCAACACACAAGACTGCCCTACCAGCAACACACAAGACTGCCCTACCAGCAACACACAAGACTGCCCTACCAGCAACACACAAGACTGCCCTACCAGCAACACACAAGACTACCCTACCAGCAACACACAAGACTACCCTACCAGCAACACACAAGACTACCCTACCAGCAACACACAAGACTGCCCTACCAGCAACACACAAGGCCAGGCTAAAGCAAAAACCAGCAACAATACACTAATTCCAATAGGCTAACGCAACGGTGCTTTCAACCTTGACACGCATGTTATGGATCCATATAAATAACAACAATGTCTGCATAGTGGCCTAAATACAGTATAACCTGGTTCCAAGTTCTCTACAACAGAGATGAACATTTGTTTTCCAAATAATCCAACTTGAATTGCTCAAACGAAATAATGTCAGTGCAAATATCTCCTATAGCCGATCACTTTCTCATGTGCGTAAAACACACAATGTGCGCAAGCGAGCACATTATCAGCAGATTCAACGATGTTACACTACTCCACTCATCTATGGCTCAATACTCTCTCTGCGGCCTAGTGGAGTGGTATACCCACAGTCCCCAGCGCACTAGTGGAAGTGGAAACCTCCCGGCCCCTGCCTTGTCCCAGCTGACCCTGGCCAGGCTGGAGGAAAAGGATCAGTTCCCTATGGCTACATCTAGTGGTGGCATTTGATATTGCTGTTGAGCAGTTTATTATTGGTTTCATCTAGTACTACTCTTGAGCAGATGTCTGTTACAGCATTTAAAGTTCTGGCTATGTAAAACAATTTATACCATAGGATGATTATGATTACAATATTATGACAGGATTAAAATGCAGGGGAGCTAAATCAAATTAAATCACTTCAAGATCATGAAGGAAGCTATTAAGGCCCACGAGGTCGTTGAGAAGGCCATTGAGATCATGAAGGAAGCTATTAAGGCCCACAAGGTCGTTGAGGAGGCCATTGAGATCATGAAGGAAGCTATTAAGGCCCACGAGGTCGTTGAGGAGGCCATTGAGATCATGAAGGAAGCTATTAAGGCCCACAAGGTCGTTGAAGAGGCCATTGAGATCATGAAGGAAGCTATTAAGGCCCACAAGGTCGTTCAGGAGGCCATTGAGATCATGAAGGAAGCTATTAAGGCCCACAAGGTCGTTGAGGAGCCCATTGAGATTGTCGTGTAAAATAATTTACTATGTCTTAGGTAAAATTTCAAGAAATAAATCTTAGTTCAGACTAGTTTCAGAGTCCAAAAAGAAAACAAGTTTGAGGCACCAGGAGTCCAATGCGATGACTTTATTGCTGCTTCAGAAACAAAATAGCAGTAAAGCCGGTGCTTCCCTCGAGAGAGAACATCCCCTGCCTTTGTGTTAGCCCTTATAAAGTCTGCCACCACCCCCCTCTTTCCTGACCACATCCCACTTTCCTAACATCATCCCTACTTTGGCACAAATCCAATGGTGTCTAATATGCAGACTCAGCAACAACCTATGCCCAAATATGTCCTTTTAGTACGCCATTATTTCCTGCAAGGGGGAAAATAGGGAGAAAGTTGGGAACCCTATCAGTACATGGGCAATTGTAGACTGTTTTCGTAGACAAGACTGCAGTGCCAGCATTAATTCAATCTTTTGGTAAATCTGGGAAGAGAAGAGGGGAAGACTGGGAATCTAACAGGAAGACATTGGGATATCTGAACACTCAGGCCAGGCACACACTATTCTTGCCGCCTTAAAATTGCTAGCCTCAGCAACCTTAAAACTGCTGACCTAAGTAGGAGAACTCCATTTTCAACAGATCAGACAGCCAGAAGCTTCTTTCGTTAAGAGGCTCTTTAGCCCATTCAGTTGACCAATCAGAGAGCTTGCCCAGACCAGTTGACCAATCAGAACGCTCTAAATGAATGGCCCAAGAGCCTCTTAACGAAAGAAGCTTCTGGGAAACCTGGCAGTTCCCTATGGCTACATCTAGTGGTGGCATTTGATATTGCTGTTGAGCAGTTTATTATTGGTTTCATCTAGTACTACTCTTGAGCAGATGTCTGTTACAGCATTTAAAGTTCTGGCTATGTGAAACAATTTATACCATAGGATGATTATGATTACAATATTATGACATGATTGAAATGCAGGGGAGCTAAATCAAATTAAATCACTTCAAGATCATGAAGGAAGCTATTAAGGCCCACAAGGTCGTTGAGAAGGCCATTGAGATCATGAAGGAAGCTATTAAGGCCCACGAGGTCGTTGAGGAGGCCATTAAGATCATGAAGGAAGCTATTAAGGCCCACAAGGTTGAGAAGGCCATTGAGATCATGAAGGAAGCTATTAAGGCCCACAAGGTCGTTGAGGAGGCCATTGAGATCATGAAGGAAGCTATTAAGGCCCACAAGGTCGTTGAGGAGGCCATTGAGATCATGAAGGAAGCTATTAAGGCCCACAAGGTCGTTGAGGAGGCCATTGAGATCATGAAGGAAGCTATTAAGGCCCACGAGGTCGTTGAGGAGGCCATTGAGATCATGAAGGAAGCTATTAAGGCCCACAAGGTCGTTGAGAAGGCCATTGAGATCATGAAGGAAGCTATTAAGGCCCACGAGGTCGTTGAGGAGCGTGTCTTTATCAGCCGGAGGGGAGTCTTGGAGCCCGCCAGCGTCAGGACGCCATCTTAAGGTTGAGCGGAGTTTCAGGGTGTCTTATGGCCCAGGACTCTGTGATAAACACGACCTGCCACATAATCATTGACTGCACACAGATCTTCTTCTAACAAGTGTACATTTCAGTGGAGACAGAGGTGTGTATGTGTGTGTGTAGTTTCTAAGTTCAACTATTGCCTACCATACACAAGCGGGGAGGTAGAGTGGCTGGCTGGGGATCGCAAGGTCCCTGGTTCGATCCCCGCTCCCGGCAGTGTGCCGAAGTGTCCTTGAGCGAGACACGGAACCCCAAAATCGCTCACGTGCGGCACAGTGGCACCCAGTACTGTCACCTCACAGAAAGAAGGTCTCCGGGTCTTTCTGTGCAGAGTTTGCATGTTCTCCCCGTGTTTGCAAGGGTTTCCTCCCAAGAACCCAATATGAAAAACATGGAGAAGAACAGATGCTCTTCTGTCTGGTCCCTGACCAGGACCTGGAGCACTTGGACTTGGTCCCCGGACGCCATGAACGATGGCTGCCCCCTGCTCCTGGCTGCCCCTGGAGGAGGACGGCTTGGATGGGAGAAATGCACTGAAGACGTGTGTGTGTGTGCGTGTGTGTGGTGGTTGTAGAAGTGGGGGTGGGGGAGTTCTCTTTGGAAGCTGAAAGCTGAATGAAGGGGTAATACTGAGGAAGTGACAGTAATCTGCCCTGTGTGTCAGTGCGCTGTGTTGTAGCTCCACCTCAGTGTGAGTGGAACTCGCTGTAGGGAACACAGGTCTCTCAGGGCTCTTTACAAAATGTTTTGTTACTAATACTGATTGTTCATCAATTGAACAATTATTGCTTACGTGTTAGAGTAGTTCATTAGTTGACATCGGCCACTTTAGGTTGTTTGTCATCAAGGTAGGCTACCATCAATGTTTGCATGTGTAAAGTTTTAATATTTATTAATTAGTGTGATGTGTGTGTGTTTGTGTAAAGTGTTGCATGATGCATTTTTGATTCAATATTTAAATGTATTGAAGTCATCAAAAGTCATCAGTCATTTTATCTCAAAAGGCACAGCTGGACAGTGTTATCTTTTATTTATTCAACCTTTATTTAACCAGGTAAAAGAAGCTTGAGCTCAAAGAGATATTTTAGAGCAACACCTGACCAAAATGCAGCATAAAACACAACAACAACAAAAAACTACAATCAAAGATTGTAAAATCAGTGTAGGACAGACAGAGAGAGAACAAAGAACATAGAACAAATGGATCCGGTTCTGATCCGGTTCAGCTAGCCTCTATGGACGCGCCGGTCCTATACAATCCTCAAAGGCCCGGCATATACTGTAGTAACATCAGCCTGCCTGTGCGAGAACAGTCCAGCTGCAGCCGTGCAGCTGCCAAAATAGGACCCGAGAAATAGGACCCCGGGAAATAGGACCCTTCGTTTTTTGCAACAGCGCCACCCAGTGAGTGGAAGTAGTAATTGCAGCCATGGAGCTGTGAGAAATAGGACCCGAGAAATAGGACCCTTCATTTTTTTCAACAGCTTAGCAATTCTTTCGTAATTGTGTCCATCCTTTTTCAAGTTTTAATCAGTTTTGAGATGACTGAAGCATGTATTCAGATTCAAACTATGAGGGAGTTTTATCAACATCATTCAAAAATAAATAGTAACAATTAATATTAAAATGTCAACAATAAATAATAAAATACACACACACAAACACAATCATTGCATATTAACATTGAGCATTTTAATAATAATAATGAAGGTGTCAATTTGAGTGTCAAGTGGCAGAAGATTCCGCTGAAGTTGAGGTCCCGAGACATCAGCTAGTCCTCCACGTTCTCCTGTGCCCACTTGTGCTTCACAATCTCCAGGGTGTCCCACTCACTGACACACACACTCACACACACAAATAGACAGACAAAGACAAACACACAGACAGACAGACAGACAGACAGACAGACAGACAGACAGACAGACACAAAGACACATCACCAGGGCCTCCCACTCACTCTGACAGACAGACAGATGCACACATAGATAGACAGACAGACAGATGCACACAGACAGACCCACTCACGCACACATACAGACAGACAGATGCACACAGACAGATGCACACACACAGACAGACAGACAGATGCACACACACAGACAGACAGACACACACATACAGACAGATGCACACATACAGACAGACAGATGCACACATACAGACAGATGCACACATACAGACAGACAGATGCACACATACAGACAGACAGAGATGTACACATACAGACAGACAGATGCACACATACAGACAGACAGAGATGTACACAGACAGACAGACAGATGCACACATAGACATACAGATGTACACATACAGACAGACAGATGCACACATACAGACAGACAGAGATGTACACATACAGACAGACAGATGCACACATACAGACAGACAGAGATGTACACAGACAGACAGACAGATGCACACATACAGACAGACAGAGATGTACACAGACAGACAGACAGATGCACACATACAGACAGACAGATGTACACAGACAGACAGACAGATGTACACATACAGACAGACAGATGTACACATACAGACAGACAGATGCACACATACAGACAGACAGATGGACAGACAGACAGATGTACACATACAGACAGATGTACACATACAGACAGACAGATGTACACATACAGACGGACAGATGGACACAGACAGACAGATGCACACAGATGAACACATGGCTTTTTTCTGTCCTGGCATCACAGTGGTGGAATGTACTGTCCACTGACTCAGAGGATTTTATGCAGACTAACGAGTGTAGGCAGGGAAACACAAAGGTGTCTATAAGGAAACGAGCTGACTGCCTTAGCAAGTGGGTTGGTGAATCAGAACACATAATCAGCTCTGCCTTCTCTTTGACCAGGTTAGCCAATGGGGCAACTGTGGCGGTGGGGGGAGGGGGGTATAATTATTGGACAGGACACCCGACCATCATCCTCAGTGTTGACTGAGAGCTTGTGATGGCTGTTTGTTGGTCTCTCCCCAGGTCAACCTAATGAGACCCTCCTTCATCTTCTTCCACAAGATAGACCAGCTGGCCCCAGTACGCTCCAGCAGACAGGACCAGATACACAGGTGAGGCTTGTCTGTCACGGAGCCTCCGCCTCCGGTGTAACTCAGTTCTTCAGCTTGGCTGCGTACTTGATTGATGTTGCACATGGGCGATTGGAACTAAACTAACCTTGCGTTGCATTTGTCTCTTTCTCTCTCTGGCTCTATCGTGTCCACTCTGCTGGTGCTGATGGATGGGTTGGACAGTCAAGGGGAGCCAGTGGTCCAGTTCCTGTTCATGCTTGGTTGTTGCCTACTCACCTTCCCATCTCCTGCATCACCTGCCACCTGTCTCCACTCTGCCCAGCTGCACCTCATCCCTCATTACTCTTAGCATTAATACCAGTCAATTTCCCTTGGTTCTCTGTAAGATCATCCAGTCATCTACCAAGTCTGCTCAGCTCTTCTGTCTGCCATATTTTGGAGTTGTTTATTGAAATTGAGTTAAAGTAGTTTGTGAGTCAAGCATCCTCCAGTTTGTATGACTTAAGATCTGTTTACTGCCATGTATATGGTTCACACATACTAGAAATTTGACTAGGGTTAAGGCATATGCTGTTGTAGACACAGGACTGGGAGCAGGACAGGACAGTTGAAAAGACATGACAGTTTTCTTGCATGTCAAGTTGGTCATTTGGTGACATGTTTTTAATTGTCGTTTTGTGATCACTGTCTTTGTGATATTTTCTGATGACCAAGCCTTTGATCTAAGCAGAGCCTTAGCACATTATGGAGGAACCATGTCCATTTCTTTTACCGATCCCTGTGAGCAAGACCTGTGAATGTCCTGAACAGTGTGGTGGCCACATTTGTTGGGAATTTGGGTGGAAACAGTGGAACATCATTGCATAGTTTGACTGCCATTTCATACCAACATTGTGAGAAAGTGGAGAAGTAGGCTATACCTTGTATTAAAAAAAAATCACCAATAGAAAATACTATAGGTGTGCGATTGTTTTGTACAGTCTGGTAGTTAAATGGTTAAAAATGGGCAAGAAATAACATTGGAGGGAAATATATACTGACACCGATGATTGTTTTAGAAATGGTCTGAGACCAAATAATGAAATGTTATAAGTATTGTGAAACACTGAACATATTTGAATGACTGACAAGGAGAGAGGAAACAGTCCAAGTTAATCAATAATAACTAGGCTCACTATGAACAGTGTTATTGGCTCTGTTCTGACATCAGTGCACAGTTAATTCCACCACTGTGAGGCCAGGACAGAAAAGAGCCATGGCCGTTACAATCTGCCGTAGGGGGGCTTGGAGCAACTGGGGAACCAATCACCCCAAGGCAGCAGAGCTTGACCACAGCCTGGAGGTAGGAGGGAGCTGTTCATTTGCCCTGTAGGCTTGCACCACAGTCCTAAACTGGATGGGACAGCGCAGGGAGCCAGTGCAGAGAACAGAGTAGGGAAGTTTCGTGGAAGAGCATGGGGCCGTTGAACACCAGGTCAGCAGCAGCTTTCTCCAGGAGTCTGATGGCCAACGCTGCAGGATGGCAGCAAGTAGGGAGTTGCAGGAGTCCAGGCGGGAGATGACAACAGCCTGGATGAGCACTAGCGACGAATCACAGCCAGATTTCTTTCCTAGCATAAAGTTTGATAAAAGAGATGAGTATTAGCAAAGGCAAGGAGAATGATTATATCAGTGTACAATGAGCTATGATGGGGAAAAATTACACTATTAATTTGATTTTCAGGCATGGCATATACATGGCATGCTTACTTGCAATGGTAATAATGCCTTCAGGTAATAACAATAACCATGCTTGATTAATTTGATGTATAATGTGGCAAATGCTATAGTAGCAGCAGCAAGCATCAGCCCACTATAGCTAAATAACGCCAGACAAGATTACAGACTGTAATCAATGTATGAACAATGTCACATTGATCATGCTCAACATTATGTTAAAATTGAAATACATCTGAAACCTCCAAACGTAACGTTAGCATTAACTAACGTTAACCCTAAGCCGTTAGCATTAGCTACCGTTAGCATAGCTACCTAGCCTATCAATATAGTTGACGTTAATATAAAGAAATGTAACATTAGATAATGTTAGCTAAGTTATTCAACATTGACCCACTACGTTCATATCTATGATTAGCATGATCATAGCAGCTTCATTGCTAAAAGCATAGCAAATGTTAGCCGACGTCATTACATATGACTTCCTATCCAATCAGAGGCAGAGTAGGGCGGGTCTTCCTATGGTGACGTGTTTTCCGCCGAGTTCGCAGGACTCATGAACGCGCGCCCAGCGTCCCCGAGGCTCGTTCACAGCACATGTTTCAAATGGGCTCGATACAGGTGGTGGCTTCAAGAACAAAACAATTGAATTAAAAGTTTATATTGATTAGATTGGTCTCTGATGCTGAATGATACCCAGAAAAATTTTGTTTTCCTTTTCTAGCCCTATCTATCATAATCCACAAACCATGGGAAATAAGGGTCTTGGGCCGCATGCCGTCACGTGACTTGCAATACCGAGCTTGGCCTGAAAGCCCATGGTGGCTTCAATGCGGCAAGCTGATCCTGGGGGCTCGGCCCACATCCGTCGCTATCCATAACGCGACATTTGTCTACAGCTGTCACGACCATGGAGGTATAATATAAACATCACGACTCGCACGTGACGCACATTTCCGCTGCGCACAGGATTGTGGGTCAGAATAGCCAGAAAAGCCTGCTGGCTTGCATACTGCAAAATACGACCGGATGTAGTAGGACATCCTGGTATTTTTGCCATACTGCATGTGGCATACTATGTATTGGGACATACTACATCCTGTTTTGGCATACTATATATTAGGGTAGTATACGATTCGGAACGCTGTATGGACAGGTATGTGTAAATGGAACTTCCTCTCCCGTACTACGTAAAGTCCCTAATATCTATGCCGCCACCTACCTTACCGGAATGTACTACCTCAGGGCAACGACTCGTCAGGTGACAAAAAAAAACTATAACCTATATTTTGTCCCACACTAGTGTTGTTGTGCTTATACCATAGGCCTACAGACAAACAGGTGACTGAGGGGAGTGATAGTCTGTTGCAGCAGCCCACTTGGATATTGATTTTGAACTTCATGTCCTCCGATCTCCGTTATGGTGAATAATGCACCTCGAGTTAGCCTACATAAAATCATTATATCATTTGAAAGATGTAACTACAGTATAGCAGGATGCACCATCATGCACAGGCAATATTGACCTCATCTTAGGACATGCACACATTATTACGGTGTTTGTTCCTGACATACGAATGGTTATACATGTCATATTTCATTAAAAAAAATATAAAAAAATAATCATGTAATTCTTTTTTAATCAATCATGTTAACATTTATTCATTTGATTTAAACAACAAAAACAACAGTCAATATAAGAAGTAGAAGAAGAAGAACAACAACAAAAACTGAAAGATTACTACAGAACAATATAAAATAAAATAACATTTACTCCTCTCTTCTCAACAAAATTATTGTGTCCCCCCTGAGCTCTCCCAGGACAGGGTAGGGGGCATAAGGAAGCTCCTTCCCCACCACCTTCTCCCACAAGTCCCTGTCTCCCCTGACCTCTCCCAGGACAGGGTAGGGGACATAAGGAAGCTCCTCCCCCACCACCTTCTCCCACAAGTCCCTGTCCCCCCTGACCTCTCCCAGGACAGGGTAGGGGACATAAGGAAGCTCCTCCCCCACCACCTTCTCCCACAAGTCCCTGTCCCCCCTGACCTCTCCCAGGACAGGGTAGGGGACATAAGGAAGCTCCTCCCCCACCACCTTCTCCCACAAGTCCCTGTCCCCCCTGACCTCTCCCAGGACAGGGTAGGGGACATAAGGAAGCTCCTTCCCCACCACCTTCTCCCACAAGTCCCTGTCCCCCCTGACCTCTCCCAGGACAGGGTAGGGGACATAAGGAAGCTCCTTCCCCACCACCTTCTCCCACAAGTCCCTGTCCCCCCTGACCTCTCCCAGGACAGGGTAGGGGACATAAGGAGGCTCCTTCCCCACCACCTTCTCCCACAAGTCCCTGTCCCCCCTGACCTCTCCCAGGACAGGGTAGGGGACATAAGGAAGCTCCTTCCCCACCACCTTCTCCCACAAGTCCCTGTCCCCCCTGACCTCTCCCAGGACAGGGTAGGGGACATAAGGAGGCTCCTCCCCCACCACCTTCTCCCACAAGTCCCTGTCCCCCCTGACCTCTCCCAGGACAGGGTAGGGGACATAAGGAAGCTCCTTCCCCACCACCTTCTCCCACAAGTCCCTGGCCACCTTTAGCTCCTCGTCGGTGGAGAGGAGAATGGACAGGGTGTCCCCGTCCCCTTCACAGCCCCACACCGGGTGTCCCCGTCCCCTTCACAGCCCCACACCGCAAACTCTCTCTCCAATGTTTGTTCAATGTCCTGCAGCACAAAAAAACAAACATATGTTCAGTGTACAGACATTATTAAATGTATATTAATTATTTTCAAGTACTTTTGCTCCATATTATACTCATTTTCCTGTGCCATTTAAAGTACCAATTAACACAAGCACTATGCAATAATGTATGCAAATTAACTGATCAGTTTTATCAAATTAGAGCATACGTGTGTGATAATAAGCAATATGCATGTATAGCTTAATCTACTATTAAGATTAATCTGCTACTACGATAGCTGTTGTTCAGAAACCATTTCGTTTAGCAAGCAACAATTATGTGGTCCTAGACACAACAGAACTCTGCGAGGCTTGTAAACCTGAACAGGTGTAGCTTTGGGAAAATGGTAGAGAGAGCACACAAGTTTGTCTTATTATCAGTAACATCCTATTGAGATGGGATCAGCACTTTTTCATGTCTTTATATTTAGAAGTCATATAAGTGTACAGTTAAAAACAATAAGTACTTTGTGGACTGACCTGACAGGTAATGTAGAATTTATGCACATATACCAAGCTATTTCCTAAAATCGCCATTTCCCCACATTTACCACAACATAATTGACCTCTACTGTGGTGTAAAGGGTGGACTGGGCGGTGTCCCCATAGTCCCCAACCGTCGCCTTCAAATGGGTGAGGCGGAGGCCACTATTGAGGGGAGTGGCGAGGAGGGTGGCTTCCCTCCACAGCGACACCACCACCCTCTCGCCATCCTGAAAATAGCAAAATAAAAAAATAATTAAATGCACTTAGTGATACGTTTAGAATTGAAGACCCCTAATCCTATTACTAAAACATATTTACCTTCTCAATAGTGACCCGCCGGACAGGGAACTCTTCCCTGGGGTTGGTCACCTTGGTCACCGCCGACATCTACCACAAATAGCAGGACAATAAATAAGGCATTAACGCTAGGCCTATAATACTCTTTCAACAAATGAACTGTCTGTGTATTCAAGTCTTTGGATCACAATTGTAATAGCCAGCCTGAATTTTGAAGTAGTAAGGCACACATAAATGGCTATTAACTCAGAATGTGAACTAACCTCAACCACTCTCCCCTCCAGGGAAACCAGTCCTCTACTGGTGTGGGACTTGATGTCCTGGAGTATGGACTGGGGGTGGAGGAGCAGGTGTCCGGTGGCCCTGAGGTCTTCACTCACCTCAATTGGGGCCGTCATAAACAGCTGCGTGTCCCTCCTTATAAATAAAGAGGGGTTGTCCCCTCCCCTCGGACGACATAGCTTTTGCCCACCTAATGAGAAGTAAGAGATGCATGCATAAAGCAAATTACAATAGAGTACAATAGGAAATCTATTCATACTCTATGACAGAGACATATTTCTACAGACACCAGTAGCTATGACCAAGAACAAATTGGTAGGCTATCATATTTCAATTCACACATATAGAGGTCAAAAGATATCTAGAAAAGAATGTGCATGAGCTACATGTAGCTATTGTCAAACAATGTGACATGAATGTTTGTTTTTTTGTAAAGTTTAATTCAAGTTTAATTCGAATAAAGGTTCCATTTATCTGACAATATTGTGAGAGATGTATTGTGAGTGCTACTGATGTCTGTTTAGAAGGTTCTAAAGGTCAAGCTGATTTAGACTGAAAACTGATTTAATTCAGATTTACCCTATAGCTCAATGTATTTAGCCTACAGTAGGATGCAAATAATTCAGGTCACGTGGGCAGGCCACTGTAGCATGTTATATAAGTATGATAATGAAACAGTAAAAACCTTCAGCTTGTCCACCAGCTCCTCCAAAAGTGTGACCTTTGTCACCATCTTGCCATCGCTGATGGCACAGGTTTTTGTTTTTTTTATGAGGGTGGGGGAGCACTCCTCATTTTTGAAGGTCCATTTAAGGACCTTCACCTGCTCCTTCTCGCCCAGCACTGTAATCCCTACAGGGGGCGGTCTGGTGTGGGGGCCGGTTGAGCAGCCAGGGCGCAGAATCTCTGATAGTGCCATTCTGAAAAATATTAAAGTGAAAAATATATTATTCCATAATCATCATTCCCTGGTGATTCTAATTCATTTGAGAAAGTTAACATTTTACGGCGGTTTGGAAAATAATGCATATAGTTTTGCATATGCAAATAATGCATACGGTATTGTGTCGCGTTTACCTAATACAGAAGCCGGATTTCAGACACACAATTCTGTGGTAGACACACCAAATACTTGGGAATAATATACTCTTTCAATAATTTCTCTATAGGCTAAGCAGCAGAACTTTCCCTCTTGTCACCCATCAATCATTTCTCTAAAACAGCCCGTGCACGCATGCGCAGCTGTATAAAGCTAGGGGGCGCTGCCGTAAAGAGATGTTCATTATACCAAATATGCAGCAGGCCTATAACTTAGATGAAAATTAGTATACTTTATGTCAAGTTAGTGTCTGAAATGTATGGTATGAAGATATATAAGCATTGATAACTAAACCACTTTTGTGGGTATAGGTTACAGAGACATTATTTTTCATCCAGGCATCTTAGTTTTAACAGGTTAATTATAGCTGAACATGTTTTGTTTGCTAGTAGATGGTATTCATTCCGTTCGTTATTGCAGCCAGGCTGAATTCCTCCAGGGAGCCAGTGACCGGCGAGTTGAAGAGCTTCACTCCCCGCCAGCAGGAGCTTTGGCCGCGGCTACCGCATCTCGGATAACCCGCTGAGTTCGTGGCTGCTATTTCACATTCGCCCTTGATCAATCCCAATACCGATCCATGGTAATATGGCCAATGTCTGTGCACGCCACTGAAAACAAACCATATAGTTTGGAAACAAACCAATTAATCAGACAACTGAACAATATAATAGCCTACAGTGCTTTTATTATTGACATTATTGTGTTATTCCAGATGGTGTATGTGATTACAGACCCGTGTAGGGCTGCCATGGCCAGAGGAACGTGTTGTTGAGTATAATGACAGCTTCTAATATCAGACCCCAACTCCACATCCCACTCCGCAGTGTGTGACTGTATTTTAGTCGCAACACAAAGCGCTCACGCATCATGAGGAGGAGAAGCTTCTCCTGCAGGGTTCTCCGGTCAGCTCGCGCTCCTCCGGTTCATAAACCGGTCACATGCTACCGGGGCAGACCAGACCATGAGGTTCACCTGATCCCGGTGGAGGAACTCACTGGATCATAAACCGGGAATAAACATCACTTAATAACCGTGTCCACGGGGGTCCCAGGTCCCGCACGCACACACACACATGCACACACACACACACACACACACACACACACGCACACGCACACACACACACACACACACACGCAATACACACGCGCGCACGCTCAA